>NC_064619.1:215789107-216093766 GCF_023898315.1 Schistocerca nitens
ATCTGTAAGTGCACTAATTTTTAAACAGACTCCATATTTCTCTCTTCGCTGGTAGTCCCCTATCCAGATACTTGTTGACCGCCAACATTTCATGAGTTTCCTTAATCGAACCTGTTTTCACATATGCTTCCACTATTTCAATTCTTTCTTCTATTGAGAAAGTCATCTTGCAGACCACAAAGAGAAAGATCTATCTTCACTGATAAAATAAACAGAAATGCTGACAGAAGAATGCTAACAATAAATTATTGCATTCTTTCTTGTTATAGTTGTGTACTATGTTTCAGAAGTCAAAATATTGCACTTGCATTCAAAGGGGAGGTGGGCTACTTCTAACCAAGCCACCCTTTACCCCCCCTCCCGCAATCTGTGTCCATGATACGGTGCAGGTTTTGAGCAGTTGTTCACCTGAATGACTGCATATTTGGACATGTCCATTGAGATGGTGTAACAAAAAAGATATTCATCGAATGATGCAATACATTTCCATTGATCCACAATCTTGATGATCTGATGTTCACTGCAATTGTAACTAACCAGGTCACTGGGTCAACATGGGAATACATAGATGATGTCCACTGCAGAGTCCCATGTTCAGCAAGGTGCACTAAATAGTGTGCTCTGAAACACTTGTGCCTGAGCCAGCATTGTATTCTGCAATCATGTCTGACACAGTTTGCCACCTACCTTACTTTACAGAGCAGGCAAGTCTCTGTCCTCAACGCCTTGTCAGCTCCTCATAGTTTCGATTTTCTTCAATCACTTTTCAAAGATGGTCATAACACTAGCGTATAAACTAGCTTCTCCATTTCTGACATGCACATTCCCAGGCAACATGGCACATCAATCCACCCCTTGTCAGAGTCACTGATGTCAGTGGATTTCCCCATTTGTGACCTATATTGTTGCTATAATGATTCCCCATTTGTCTATACTCTGCTTATATACTTTCCTTATCATGTCATGATCCTTGCAGTGCCACCAGGCAGCACTGAATTTCATGGTGGATGGTGGTCATAATGTTTTGGCTCACCAGTGTATTTCCTGAAAGATTTAAATGTGAAGCAATAATAACCATAAATAAAAATGGAGACAAGGAAATAATCTCTACTTAGACATGCATTTTTATGTCTTTTGGGTTCTTCATTTTATTCCTTTCTTTCTTTTCTTTGAGAAAATTTGCTCTGACAACCCTTTCTCAACTACTGGAAAAAAGGTGTACAGTACTCTTCAAGTTTGATTTTCAAACCTGAAAAACAAATGAAAAATTTAAGTGATGCAAATGAGATTTGATACAAGCTGAAAAGCTTCCATGTTGCACATTCTTTTTTATTCCAGACTGGAACTACTCACAATAGTTTGGAGTGTTTCCCTGAAAATTAGTTCTGATACAAAATTGCTTAGGAAGAAAAACTTTCTTTCAATGAGTTCATCAGTATATGACTTACTGTACACTGAGGTAAACTGTAAGAAAGAGAAAAATCCTCTTTAGCTATAGGCAATGAGTAACACCATGAGCATGAAGTTAGGACTCCCATGGTCCTGAATAAATGAATTAATTAATAAAATAAAATTAAGATATAACAAACAGAATATTGGCCTACACTTCTGACATGAACCTACTGGCTTCCACTCAGTTTGGCTCCCATAATGGGTTCTCTACAGAGTTTGTTTGTATTCCTGTTTACTATTCAATGCTTTCTCTGTATAGTGAATAACTGTATTCAATTCCTTTGTTTGTCTACTAAGATAATGGGCCACATGTTGCAGCCACTTCATTACTGAGATTACAGAAGGTTCTTCCCAAATTATAAATTCATCAGTGACCTCTGCAAACAGAGAGGGTAATATAAAGCCTAAGCTAAAAATTTATTTATATTAAAAGAACTGAATACCACTTTACATGCAACAATTACTGAAGGCCACGGGCAGATCTGTGATAAGAATTGCAACTTAATGTAAGACCCACAAATTAAAAATACAGGGGACAGAACTTTTTGACCTCAGAATCTCTTTGATATCTTCTGCAGCTTCTCAGGGTTTCAAGAGACTAGTTTCTACAAAAGAGATTATAATAGTTTCATAGCAAATATTTGTAGGCCTTATTTCTTTGAACATCTGCTCATTGAAGGCAGGAATATACACACTTCAAAAAAAAGTTTTGCATCACCTCAGTTCCAACAGTTCTGGAACCTGTACAGAAAATTGGAATAGAGATCAACATAAACATCATATCCGCCATTTTTATTGTTCATGAAAACCACACATTGCATTTTGTACCATCATACAGCAAGACCTTCAGAGGTGGTGGTCCAGACTGCTGTACACACCAGAACCTCTGATACCCAGTAGCACATCCTCTTGCATTGATGCATGCCTATATTCGTTGTGGCATACTATCCACAAGTTCATCAAGGCACTGTTGGTCCAGACTGTCCCACTCCTCAACAGAAATTCAGTGTAGATCCCTCAGAGTGGTTGGTGGGTCACATTGTCCAGAAAGAGCCCTTTTCAATCTGTCCCAGGCATGATCGATAGGGTTTATGTCTGGAGGACATGCTGGCCACTCTAGCCGAGCAATATCGTTATCCTGAAGGAAGTCATTCACAAGATGTGCACAATGGAAACGTGAACTGTCGTCCACGAAGATGAATTCCTCGCCAATATGCTGCCGATATGGTTGCACTTTTGGTTGGAGGATGGGATTCAGGTGTACATCGGCTCCACACAATACCACCCCAAAACAGCAGGGAACTTACACCTTGCAGCACTCGCTGGACAGTGTGTCTAAGGCGTTCAGCCTGACCGGGTTGCCTCCAAACACGTCTCCGATGATTGTCTGGTTGAAGGGATATGTGACACTCCTCGGTAAAGAGAACATGATGCCAATCCTGAGCAGTCCATTCGGCATGTTGTTGGACCAAAATGTACCGCGATGCATGGTGTTGTGGTTGCAAAGACGGCCTTCGCCATGGAGGTTAGGAGTGAAGTTGCACATCATGCACCCTACTGCACACAGTTTGAGTCATAACACGACGTCCTGTCGCTGCACGAAAAGCATTATTCTACAAGGAGGAATTGCTGTCAGGATTCTTCTGAGCCATAATCTGTAGGAAGCAGTCATCCACTGTAGTAGTAGCCCTTGGGCAGCCTCAGTCAGGCATGTCATTGACAGTTCCTGTGTCCTGTATCTCCTCCATGTCTGAACAACATCGCTTTGGTTCATTCTGAGATTCCTGGACACTTCCCTTGCTGAGAACCCTTCCTGGCACAAAGTAACAATGTGGATGTGATCAAAGTGCAGTATTGACCATCTAGGCACGGTTGAACTACAGAAAACATGATCCGTGTACCTCCTTCATGGTGGAATGACTGGAAATGATTGGCTGTCGGACCCCCTCCATCTAATAGGTGCTGCTCATGAATGGTTGTTTACATCTTTGGTCAGATTTAGTGACATCTCTAAACAGTCAAAAGGACTGCGTCTGTGATACAATATCCACAGTCATGTCTATCTTCAGGAGTTCTGGGAACCAGGAAGATGGAAAACGTTTTTGGATGTGTGTATCTGATTCATGTATTTTCCAAACATTTCAGAAACATAAGCGGTTATAGGATGAATTTACCTTGCTGTTCAATATCTAAATTCTGTTATCACAAATGAATATGAAGCATTAAATGTTCTAAAGATATACGGAGTTAAGTAACATCTTAGTATACTGGAGTATTATGGTTATTATATTTTTTTTATCTTACCTCATGTGCTCTTCCCTAATAAGAAGGCAAACTGTTGGCCGACCTGACAGTCTCCAATACCTCCCCACAAACTGTAGCTCTGTTTTTATATCATCAATCAGTAGTGCCATATCGCGGTATAGATAAAACTCCGAGACCTCAAATATTAAAGGGTAGCATAAAACTGTCAGTCCACACACTCTGTACACCTTCAGAAAAGAGAACCATGCATTAATTACAAAATGAATTTGAACAATAAATGAAAGATGCCTAGTATGGCAAAGGATGACTTTCATATAGCAAAATTCAATTACTTTACTGGTTCCAAGTGCCCCAATTGGTCTCAGTGGCCGACCTTTTAACTTTAACTTGTTGTTTACACCAAGGTGTTCATACACTTTCACCAGCTCATGAGAAGAGCAAATTTGAACAGGGTCCACCTCATGTGGGGTCTGAGTCTGTATGCCATATGTTGCCATCATAGCTTGCAGGCGCATTGATTCTGCAATTAATACAATTTGCACCACCAAATCTGTAGCTGTTCCCTGCATGAGAAATTTTTCCATCATATACCATGTCAAAGTTACTGAGACATAAGGTTTAGCTCTAAGGTTTCAAAAAAATGTTTTCCTTATCTTTCACACCAATTAAATGAAACATTATCAAGACTGTTTGTCAGCATGATCCAATTAGTGTGATGAACAATGATATTACTTATACTTCATGGTGTCATGCAAATGATTCCTGGTTTGGCACTCACATTTTTTGATTCTTGAATACATACTACCAAATGAAAAAGAAAAATGAGTAATTTATGATCATATGATATGCCGATATGATTATCTGTAAATACTCTCAACTGACATACAAATTGTTTCTAAACTACATGCACTATGGATCACTTGTTTAAATTTAGTAATTTTTTATTTTGTTGAGTGAGACAAATGCACAGAGCTACTCCTTTTCTAATTCCAAGCTTTATGCCAGTAAAATTATAAATTTAAGTAAGAAGGAAGTGTATTGAGAATGAGATTTTCACTCTGCAGCGGAGTGTATGCTGATATAAAACTTCCTGGCAGATTAAAACTGTGTGCCGGACTGAGACTCGAACTCTGGACCTTTGCCTTTTGCGGGCAAGTTCTCTGTTCTGCAAGGTTCGCAGGAGAGCTTCTGTAAAGTTTGGAAGGTAGGAGACGAGATACTGGCAGAAGTAAAGCTGTGAGGATGGGGCATGAGTCGTGCTTGGGTAGCTCAGTTGGTAGAGCACTTGCCCGCGAAAGGCAAAGGTCCTGAGTTCGTGGCTCGGTCCGGCACACAGTTTTAATCTGCCAGGAAGTTTCATATCAGCGTACACACCGCTGCAGAGTGAAAATCTCATTCTGGAAACATCCCCCAGGCTGTGGCTAAGCCACGTCTCCGCAATATCCTTTCTTTCAAGAGTGCCAGTTCTGCAAGGTTCGCAGGAAAGCTTCTGTAAAGTTTGGAAGGTAGGAGACGAGATACTGGCAGAAGTAAAGCTGTGAGGACAGGGCGTGAGTCGTGCTTGGGTAGCTCAGTTGGTAGAGCACTTGCCCGCGAAAGGCAAAGGTCCCGATTTCGAGTCTCGGTCCGGCACACAGTTTTAATCTGCCAGGAAGTTTCAGGAAGTGTATTGTCATCATGAACACAATGGATTCCACAGAGTAGCATATACAACTATTTGAAGCAATGAACTGTAAAGTTAAGTGTTATTTCTTATCTGGCGCGTTGCATTTATCTTTCTTTGGCAGTTGTAATAACTGAAAAATTAAATTACCTTACAGAGAAGTTATCTGTAGCTAGCAGGACATTAAACGATAACAACAATTGTAAGACTGAATTTGTATAACTACTGCTATTACAATAGTGAAATAGTAAGGACAGAACAAAAATTAATCACATATAAATAGCAATAACTCATCTTGATGAGATGCTGGATGGGTGGCGAGGGGGGGGGGGGGGGGGATATGAGGGATGAACAAAGAATGCAGAATGCTGCAGGAAACAATTTTTTAATTATATTACATGACTAATTTTCTCTGGTCATTCACCATGAACATACTTTATATGGCATGAGGCTACACTTTCAAAAGGATATAAATGCTGATATAACACATCACTAATGCATGATTTCTGTCAGAATTTATCAGTTTGTGGACAGATTCAAATGGGCTGTGAAGGTTAGGGCTTACAATTTTTGGCATTCTGCCAAGGACATTTTCCAGGTGTTGCACGTACTCAGACCCACTGTTTGCAATGTTATTGTGAAGTTAGCAAACCACTAAATTCAAATGATCATTTTTTTTTTATCTTTTAAGCAGGACTCATTGAAAATAAGACTGAAAGTGACTATCAGTATTAATGATGCTCAAAAATTGACAGGAACAACATAGGAAGTACAACCAGAAACAGAGAAGCCTTCAGCACTTTCTTTGTACTGCTCTGCAGTTGAATAATCATTCCCTGTATCATAAAGATCCCATGATACCAAAGAAGCGGATATAGCTTTTAATGATACATGCCACATCATTGAAAGCTGTCTACAGCCCTTGTCTCTGGCGAAAGTACATTGTCTTATTAAAACTGCTCTTTCAGACATTCAATGAGACGTAATGGCCAGAAAAGAAAATACCAAAGCAATAACATCTTAAGTTCATCATCATTTTCGTTACCATCAAGCACAGTTGCAACGAAGTTGAGAAAGAGTGCAGCTAAGGCAACCACATCATAATTGCTGCAAACGACACTAAAAATGTAAAGTATCAATGAAAAATATTAATATGTAGAAATATAATACAATTAGATAGATAACAAATCTATCCACCAAGTGGTGGCAGGAGAAATTATGTAAAGGTTAAGGAACTGTGCAAGCTTTTGGAGCACTGGCCCTCCTTTCTGCAATGCGGTTCAAACCCATGTCTGGCTATCTGATTCAAGTTTTGCATGATTTCCCTTAATCACTTCAGGCAAATGCTGGGATGGTTCCTTTGAAACAACACGGTCAATTTCCTTCCCCATCCTTTCCAAATCTGAGCTTGTGCTCCATCTCTCATGATCTCATTGTTGACGGGATGTGAAAAACTCATCTCCTCCTCCTTGATGCAATGAATCAATTCTTTCGAATTCAATGAATCAACACTTCTGAATTCAACATTTTATTACACATTATTAACTGACACAATGATCAAATAGTGAATCAGCACAGAATGGTCAAAAATAATATGTGAAAGAATAAACAATATATGCTAATGTACATCTGCTGTCCAAACAACAGTCAAACTTTGTGTTATATCCTAGCCAGTAATGCCACCCGCGACCACTGCCAAAAGGTTGGCAGCATCAAAGTCCGGACGCCGTCCGCATAAGCAGCGCCAGCGAGACAGGAAATCGCCGCAAGTCTGCACGCGCCACCGCTGGCTTCTGGCTTCTTAAGCGCTGGAGTCGCGAACGCTAGGACAGTTCTGGATTCGCCGCTCAGTTGTAGACTCGCCACCGAATTGTGTACTTGCTAGTCAGTTGTGGGTACATCGCAGCAGAGTTGCTGTTTGTCGTCAGCCGACGCCGACATAGCCGCACCAACTCGAACTAGACAGATTTCTGTAGACCATGTTCACCACTGTGTTCTGTATCGTCGTTAATAAAGATAAGTACCGACTTTCATTTAATCCGAGTGTTTGGGTTTTCATCTTTCTGTTCACTGTTCCAGCGGACCGGTCGGCCCGCTATTAAAAGTGTGGCGGTGACTTCGTAGGCCGTTTCTACAGCGAAGTGTTGTCGCTACGAAGGCCGTCACAAAACTTTGCATGTTATTCTGAAGTCTGTGCTTCCCATAATGTTACCAAGCAAGGAAACTGTCGACAACTGAAAGTTACCACAAGTGTTTTGCACTGTTATTTCATCTACTTGTCAGTGAGGCTCTCACTAGTAGGTGACATTTATGTTGCTGTATTCTAGCAACACATACACAAATTTAGTGTGGCTTTACTACAGTGGATAGAACTGGAAATGCCAGAAACAAAACAGTATGTTAAATGCTGTCATAACATTAGAGTTAAATGTTGATTGATGCTGCATCAAATCATATTAGAGAGATATGGAAACAGGGATTTGAGAGTAAAAATTTAGGCTTTCTGTTGATTCACCTTTATTGTAAGCATTGGAATGTGACAATCATGTAGCAGTTATAACTCCCTTAGGCTCAAGTAGCTGAGCCTTCTTGTGAATGAAAGGTGGAGGGGGGGGGGGGAGGAAAGGAGAGGAAAGGGGCTATTGATGTCAGCTGTATTGGGACTTGGTGTGGAATCAGCAGTGAAGAGTGAAAAATTGTGCCAGCCCGGGATTCAAACATGAGATCTCCTGCTTATTAAGTAGTTGCGTTAACCACTGTGCCACTTGAGCACACTGTTTATTGCAATTGCAGGGACTATCTTGGTAGACCTCCCAGCCAATCCACATTCCCACCCAGCACCACCTAGCCACAATCCCTGTCCACGTCCTCCATGTTTGGAAGAACAGGCACCACACATTCATATAGTTGAGCCTTCTAGCAGCTAGTAAGCTGAAAGAGCCCCATATGGAGCTCATGGTGCTAACCAGCATTTCTAGGTGCAACCTTAAGACCTACCTGTTTGACAAACATAACCTGACATCAAGAGTTCTTGGTCATTATTTAAATTCAGTCGGAAAATATTTGAAATGTTTCTTGGTAATTTATGTTCTATTATTGAAAAGCATGTCCTAATATAAGAGTGTGTGCTGGAAAGTGATGCCACCAAATTTTTTATGTGAAAATTCTTAAGAGTTTTTTTAAACAAATCAAGTGTTACTAAGATTCTGCATCTTTATTCTTCATGTTTACATATTTGCAGTCCTCTGCCAGTAGAGGACTCCAAATTGTAGCATTACATGGCAGTGTGCAGCATTACTACGTGGGTGTGTGAGAAACTCATGCTGTAATCGGGTTTCAAATTCAAAGTGTTATTCCACACAATCATCCTCCTTACAGTCTGCTTTGGTCAAATCCAATTTTCACCTGTTTCCAAAACTTAAAGAACACCTTTGAGAACTTCACTTTGATAGTGATGAAGCGGTGCAAGCAGAGGTGAGGTTGTGGCTCCATTAACAAAGTCAAAAACTCTTCACCAATGGTATCAACAAACTACTCTCTTGTTGGGAGAAATGTGTTCATCACCACGGTGACTATGTTGAGAAATAAATGTGTGGACATGAAGAATAAAGATGTTGAATGCTAATAATGTTTGTTTCATTTACAAAAGCTTTGAGAGTTTTCACATAAAAAATTTGGAGGCATTACTTTTCAGCACAGCCTCGTATATTAAGATATCTCCAACTCAAAGCCTTTAACTGCATGCTTCCCCTGCTATATCTGCAGCTGACTTCCACTGAAGATGCTACTGAATTTACCTTAAAGTCAAACAACAAGTACAGTTATAAACAAAAACACATACACAGTAATAAGACAAATACTACATAACATTAAAGACCAAACAGTACATACAATTGTGCATGTATAATACAAATTTGGTGTCAAAATACACAAATAAGCATATTATTTGCATGAAACCAGCTTATATACACAGTGTTTATGTCAACAGTTGAGAAACGTAAACTGCTTATGAAATTCAATTATTTGTTCACACATAAACTAAATAGAAGTAATGATCCAACAAAACTGTCTTAATTTAGAAGTGAAAAGGAATTTTTGATTTCTTAGGGCTTTGTGCTCAATGGCAAGCAAAATGAAGATTTTGGTGCCAGCATACTTTGGATATTTCTGCATCAAGAACATTTTTTTAATAACACTGGATGTCTTTAATGCACCTGGTGTCATCACTGGGTCTTTTTGATCTGTTTTCACAGAGATTTGGATTTTTATAACAGAACGTGTTGGAGAAAATATGCACTGGGAAGCAGTCATGGGTATTCTCAACTGCCTGAACAGTTTATGGCAAGCGGTTCTTGGACCTGCTCTACATATTATTATATTCACTCTATACAGAACAATGAAGCCCTTTAGAATATAAGTAGTTTCCACAGAGACTGATTCCAAGCAATATTACAGAGTGAAAATAAGTAAAGTTGCCAGTATTTGTTAGAAATTTATCCCAATGTGAGAATGTGTTTTCAATGAAAAATCAGTGAATATAGCCTGTAGTACACGTTCGCAATTAAGTTTGGTGACAAGTTGGGTATCTGGGAACTTAGAGGAGTGCATTCTCTGAAAATGTTAGTTATTATATGTCATTGAAATTACCTTTGGGAGTTTATGATCTGTGTGCAATTGTTTTAAATCAGTCTTGTAAATGATAGTGTCATTAGTGAATATGGTGAATTAGGAACACCAAACTGAGGAACTTCTCAGACTTATACAACAGTCAATGCTACTTTGTTTACCTCTGGTAGCACTTCAGAAAAAGGTACAGAGTGTACCTCTTACATGTAATAAAAAGAATTCTGAAGTAGATGTTACAGAATTAAAAATTACATCTTATTTGACAGTGGAATATCCAGGGTGGAATGTAACAATATTATGAAAATGATAGTTGTTACTCACCATATAGTGAAGATGCTGAATCACAGATAGGCACAACAATAAGACTGTCAGAAAGTGAGCCTTTGTCAGAAACACACACACACACACACACACACACACACACACACACACACACACACACACACACACACACACACACACACACAAACGCTGGCCGTAGCAGAGAGAGAGAGGTTTTGTGTGTGTGTGTGTGTGTGTGTGTGTGTGTGTGTTGTCTATTTCCAATGAAGGCCTTGTTGGCCAAAAGTTCACTTTCTGAGAGTATTTTTGTTGTACCTATCTACGACTCAGCACCTCTGCTGTATGGCGTGTAGCAACTATCCTTTTGGTAAGTCTTCTTTTTGGCTGTGGGTATTTTATCAATGCTCAAGTAGTGTTCAGGAATCAAATGGTCAATTAGAAAATTATTTTACTAAAGATCTAAACTAAGTGTGTTTTCCAAAAGGAATTAGAAGGTACAACTGCAAAAGATTAAGCAACATATATAAGCAATAGCAGATCAGAAGGCATCATTTAGTAAAACAATGGCATTTTATCCATTTTTTGCAAATCACTCTTCACTTACAATACTTTTTGTTGCTTTATATCCTTTGCTTATAGAGCAGTAGTCTGGTGTTTGGATTTTCATACTTTATCAAGATTTTTGCTACTTGAAGTGCTTTCCAATATACAACAAAAAGACAGATATTTAATATGAACATTAACCAAGGCAGCAGCAGTACTACCTTTTCAAACAGGCAGCTATTTCTCATTTAATTGCTCAGCATTGTCAGACACATCACATCATGCACAGGGCAGGTGTTTCAGCATAATGGTAAATATGCATGGGCTATGAATTATTCAGACTGGAGACTACACATTCAATTATTTTATTTGTTTTATATAAAACTGAAAACTGGGGCTGAAACTAACTAGCAGTCAGCAAAATTCATGTCAGGAGTTATTTACAAAATTACTTTGGAGATTTATTCTCATTACCAGACCAGTTTAGGATTTAAGACTTTGTATGTACATATGGAAATATGAATATTTTTCTAAAGTTTTCAGAAGATGAGTTCAGCACCTCTCTTAAGACACTGATAAAAACAATGGGAAAAGGAAAGCAAATAAATAGAAATAATGAAAGAAGACAAACAATTGTAAAGGGAAAAAAAGGTTATTCAGATATTGTAGAATAATTTGCTGAAGTAAACCAATCAAGACTTTACAATTTAGTTCTCAAAAATATTCATAAATTATTCTGAATATGTATTACCTTAATAAATATGTTTCCTGGTAATTAGATTCCATATATCAAATATGCACAGGCCTTTCCTCCAGGTAGAACCAGTTTGTGCTCCATCTAACTTATTTTCTTGAAAGGAAATAAGGTGTGTGGAAACACAATGCAAATTAATTAAGCATGCTAAATCTTTATGGCAACTTTACTGTCTCATTAGTAGATGTTTTGTTTTTACTGTACGGATTTTTTTTCAGTGCAAGAATTGAATCAGAGTGATTTTGGAAGCCTACAAGCTAGAAAAACAGTTAATGGTAGTGGATTTATTAAGCTAAGATAGCAACAAATATTAGACACAATGCACATGAAGAGAAACATGCCATGCAAGTGTCACAAACAATGTGCTCTGCACACAAAGCAAGAAGAAGATTAAAAGAAAATGAATACAAATAGGAAATTTAGTCAGGGATTTGTTTTTCTTCCTGTTACAGAACATCACATGTGCAAGCTAGAAATTTCATAAGAATGTAAAATATTACAAACACTAAAACTGATACACAAAAAAAGGACTCTATTTACAAACTTCTTGGTAAAAACATTCTCCTTTAGTGGTTTAAAATGGGAATGGGAGAAAAGAACAGACTTGAGAAAGTAGTCATTTTGAGATTGGATACCAAGGTGAAGACCATATGAACAGTTGAAGTGAATGCAAACAGTGGATAATTATGTAACTTTTGCACTTTGTTTACCTCCTATTACTTTACATTACATGTTATTCAAGTTCCTGGAGAAACTGCTTCCATTTGTGCCCATCCACATACATCCTTGTTTACCTACCAGTGATGGAAGTTCTGTTTCAAAATATTCATTTCCGTATCCACTTTTATGTATTTTTTTAAGAGCATCTATGAAGCTTATGTTAGTGACTATGATCTTTTTATTTAAATGAAACATACACACATTAAATACAACTAGCTGCTTTCTTTTAAAGCATTTACTTAATTTTGTTTTCAAACATGAGTTTTATTCTTTTAACAAATTTCATAAGTAAATTAAAGTGGCACATCAATATTTTTATATTAAATAGCAGCCCCCCCCACATTAATTCTCCATGGTATGCAATGCGTGTGGACACACATGTGGAAAGAGACATATGACAATCTGTAGCTAAACACATATTCTATACTGTGAATGTTTCTCTTTCCCCATAGAATTATTTATATTCTATAAGTTGGAATAAGAGAAATACACCCCCCAAGAATTTTCTCCTTGTTCAGAGCTCCATCAATATTACACTTGGCACACAGATATTTTATGCACTGTGATTTAGGTGCACTATCTGTTGCATAATTCACTTTCAGATACACATTTTATAAGCTAGTATTCATGATTTATATACCAGTTGTCTTGCTACAAAAATACGACCCACTTATTTGTCTTTACAAAGGTTTTTAACAATAACATCATCTGAAAATGGGCTGTGTCAAGGATATTTGAAATCGATAACAATGAACTTTTGAGAAAAAAAGCTTTTAGTTGTTGATTTCCATATACAGCGCAGGTAGAGTGTCATGAAACACCCAGATAATAGAAAGAAGTATTTACATTTCACTGCCTAAAGTACTTTTCTTCAATACAAATTTTGCAGAACTCAAACAGTCAGAAATTTTATTATCTCATTGTGTACTAGCATAAATTATTGATTTTATTAAATGTACACAAAACTCATATGTGTAAGTAATATAACTGTGCCACATACACAGTGCAAAAGCCAAAGATAGCTCTATTAGGATTTAATAATTATACAACACACACATCCACAAAGGTGGCATATAATTTTCATTTCAGCATATCTAGTTCCACATTGTGGAAGTTTTTCCCTTGTAATTTGTTATAAATTTTCATAATCCTGTACTATGGAGTCTGGGTACAGAGTTTTAATTCTTGTGTTAGAAACATGACTTTTTGGTTTCTGATGCATATAACAAAGAAAGTTGTGTTTGCAACCTATTGAATATTATACTTCATAGAATCACAATATTCGGAACACTTCATGGTGGGTACTATAAAAGTATCTTGTGTATAGAAACTTTAGGTTACAACTGCGAAGAAACCAAGCATAACCAGCCAGAAAAATAATATACACAAGGACTTTATGGTTTCAACATGGACACCCATGAAGTTCATACAACATAAGATCTCAAATTTAAAAATTTCCCTTGCATATCAATGTCACTCTAAGTCTTAGACATGCTGTCTCTTTGTCTCAGTTATTACAAAATACATTATTTATACTGATTCGCTTAAATATATTTGTCATGGCAAAATTCAGTACACAAAATCTAATACAAACTCGTTTAGTAGAAATGAAGGAAATTAAATTTTGACTACTTTCTGATTTAATTGTATCTCAAAGTATTACTGGGAACATAGATAGAATCCGTTTTGTTGGAACCAAAAATAAACAGTGATAAAAGAGCGATTATCTGATAAGCACCAGGTAGGAATAATATAAACTTACTAATCTGCACAAAATATGGTAGTAACATCATTAAAAATTTTGGTGTTGTAGTCTTCACTTAGAAGATTAGTTTGATGCAGCGTTCCACAACAGTCTACCAAAACATGCCTCTTAAACTCTGTGTAACTGCTGCAACCTACATTCTTTTGGATATTCTTGTTATATTCAACCCTTAGTCTCCCTCTACAACTTTTATCCCACATTCTCTTCTTGTCTTTACATGTCCACATTTCACTTCCATTTAAGACAATACAGCAGACAAACACTTTCAGAAAAATGCTTCCTAACTCTTAAATATATATTCAATGTGAACTTATTTCTCATTTTCAGCAGAGCTTTCCTTACTGCTCCACATTACTTCAGTTATTTAGCTACTCTAACAGCAAACATCTCTAATACTTTCAGTGTCTTATTTCCTAATCTAATTCCCCCAAAATGATCTGACTTAAACTGAGTAGACTTCAGTATCTAGTACAAAAAATGATGGAAGAGAGATCAATACAGTAATGTAAAGTACAATGCAATACAATAAGACTGTTTTATGTTTACTGATGCTCATCTTACAATCTCTCTTCCAAAAAAACATCTAAAATGTTTTCCAAACACAAGGAAGTGGACATTAAAGTCAGTGAAAGATGAAAAAGAAATTTCAAAAGCAGAGAAAAGAAACAAGCCACAGAAGCACACATTCTGCAGCAACAATCTACTGTGTACAAAGTTTGATGTACTTACAATAGTTGGTTTTGCCTAAAATGGAAAAAAAGAACATATAATAATTCATCAAGACCTGTGGAAACATGTTATAGTTTTACCTTTAATAACATAATGAGTGTTCAATAATGAATAAATATTGCACTTTTGTAAAAGAAATAAGAAGCAGGTTACAACTGAGGGGGAAAAAATCATGTTTACAGTACGGTTCAGCTACAACTTAATATCTAGATCTTGTTAATGACAGCACATATGTTTCAAAATGAAAGGTAATGGTAGTTATAAATTTATGATCTTGTTTCCAATGAGGATATACACTTTGACTAGAAAGTCTTTATGCATTAATAGTATTGATTCTTGTTTCTATCAATATACATCACATTATAAAGATAATTACATTAAACATTCTACACATCCCCGAGGACTGCTGCATACTTACAGAACACTTGTCCAGAATGGTCTGAGAAGAATGTGCAATAGTTCAGAAGCTAACACTTGTGACCAAGAATTGTGATCTCAGCATGTGGTCTATTCTGAGTGGTAGTTAAGATTTAAATGTTTGAATATTAGCAAACAGCTGACTGAAACTACACAATATGTGATACACAGTGACCATTCTTCTAACAAAATTATGGAAAGCTTTCAAAAACTCCGTCACCTTTTTCAATGATGACATGCTGGGTGCTGAAATCATAATGATGTTCCTTTATGGAGAGCAGGAGGGGGAGGAGGGTGTGGAATTGAGGGAATGAGGGGGAGTAAATATTTGTAGTATCCAAGAAGTGACCATATCTAAGATAGATCCATGCAGCACTTATCAAGGTGACATAGAAATAAATTTTTGGCCCAGTTCTGTTCCATAACAAGCTATTTAACTTAACAGCAGTGAAATTAGTGCTTTCTCTCAACTCAGGCCATGTTAACCCGCCTTTCAGAATTTTGGAAAGCAGAACAAGAGAAACTGATATTCTATACATGAGTGGGCACTGCTACTATGCACACAAACATATGTTAATATTTTCTCTGCCAATATGAATGTATCTCTCTCCTAACTTAACTGTTTTTATAACCCATGCTTCCTCTACTTAGTTGTTGATTCCCACTTCCCTCTCTATCCATTCCTCTTGCAGTTTCTTTCTTCTTCGGGTTATTTATTTCTTATTTTTATCCATGTTTACTTTTCTTGTTCTTCTTTTAATCTGACACCTTTTTGAAATTGCTTTCCATATAAATTTATTTTCTATTTTCTCTTCTCTTAGTTCCTTTCCAACACTAGTTTGTCTTTGCTCTTCTCTACTCTGCAGAAACCATCGTCCACCTAGCTCTGCGATTTATATCATTCATATTTATTTACAATGTGTTCCATTAATCTGTGCTATGCAACTTATCTCGTCTATATGAAGAATATGAAAGCCCACCTTTCCAAATTGTTCTCTTTTCTATTTCCTTTCTCTTTAATTAAAAAAAATGGTTCAAATGGCTCTGAGCACTATGGGACTCAACTGCTGAGGTCATTAGTCCCCTAGAACTTAGAACTAGTTAAACCTAACTAACCTAAGGACATCACAAACATCCATGCCCGAGGCAGGATTCGAACCTGCGACCGTAGCGGTCTTGCGGTTCCAGACTGCAGCGCCTTTAACCGCACGGCCACTTCGGCCGGCTTCTTTAATTCACACAAACAGAAATTTCAGTTCAGCAAAACTAAGCAAATCCAAACCTAGTACTAACAAAGGGAGGGTCCGTCATGTGGGTCATGAGACCCACAGGATGATCTATATCGAAAATAAAGAGACACGTGTTTCAGCTCTTTTCTAGACACTCCCTTGTTTTTGAAAAAATTGGGGTCAACGTAGATGATGAAAATCATATTTTGAAAGCTTGAAAGATTGTCTAAAAACAAACATATGTTATTAATACTATATGGGGTCCAAACTTAATAATATTTGAGTTATTAACATTTTTGTGTTTTCATGCAGCAGCTTGGGTACCTGTGATTCAAGTCATCTAGCAGAGCGAAGTTGGTGGCTGAGCGGTCAAGGCATTAGACTACCAAACAGCTGGTCCGTGTTTGATTCATGGTCGTTGCTTTTTCTTTTTTTTTTATTTCTTTTTTTTCACTTCATATTTTTTCAGTGTTTCTGACAACATTCTGATAGTCAGAATAC
Organism: Schistocerca nitens; assembly: GCF_023898315.1. Lineage (NCBI taxonomy): Eukaryota > Metazoa > Arthropoda > Insecta > Orthoptera > Acrididae > Schistocerca > Schistocerca nitens. Next base: position 215,806,054 of record NC_064619.1, read on the forward strand.
TTTTCTTTGCTTTTTTTGAAATAAAACATGAGGAGGTATGGTTAATAATCCAATAAGTATGAATATTTTTTGACAGTTATTTTCATTGTGAAACATAGTACAAAAGTACACCTGAAGTACATTATTGCATAATCCTAAACAGTCATCTATTCATGAGCATTCTCAAAGTAAGTGGGTGAAACTGGCCATAGAAACTGGTAAAACACAATTTTTTTTGCACCATGCACAACACACCCATGAAATTTCACAGCACTGAAATGTTTTCTGTTACATTGGACATGGAAATGTTAAAAACAAATCTACCCAATACCAATTTGAATGTGTACCAAGCATATAAAAGCATATCTTGAAAGACAGGTGTGGACAACTGATTATCGCTGAATGCATGAATTTTGATAGCATCCACCCTATCTTGTAGTTATTTGTTCTGCTGTGGTGTCACAAGATTTTGAAGTTGTGGAATGACATTTTTTACCTGTCGGAAAAGTAAACATCACACTACAGATGACAAAGAGAGGTACATTTTGGTGGTATTACTTTCATGGTGTAGGTCGGGTGAGCAACATCACCCACAAAAGTACTATAATAGCACGTCATGTATCAAAATGAAAATAACTATCAATACATTATGTACAGCTATTTTATTGTTAATTGCATATTCAGACATTTTACTTCAAAGAAATTCTCATCATCAAGAATTGAACATGGACCAGTGTTTTGATAGTCTAATTCCTTGACCCACTGACTTCACTCTACTAGATGCATAGAAGGACAGGTACCCCCAAGTACAGCATGAAAACTCCAAAATGTTAATAACTCGAACATTACTAACTTTGGACCTCATATTACATAAATGAAAAATGTTTGTTTTTAGATGATCTTTTGACGTGTAGGATAAAAAAAACGATTTTCCATTTTCCGTCATTAACTCTGACCTCCCTCCCCCCTCCCCTGCCCACCCCAAAAAAACTGGGGAGTATATAGCAAAAAGCCAAAACAAGTGACCCACATGTAAGTGGTAAGATGATGTGCAGCGTAATGAAAAAGATTACAAGATGTTTTCAGTGGTCTCTCCTCACACTGTGTTAAGTTATTTTTCAAATTTAAGCAACCACAAGTTATCTGATTTAAGCAAACACTTAAAAAACATCCAGCATTCATAAAGATTATACTGCAAGAAAGTAACATCCTTACCTGAAAGGCTGAGTATCTTCCAGCTTTGCGTGGCCTGTTGAATGAAGGTAAGTATCGTCTAATAGGATCAAGTTCATTAATGTGTAGCAGTCCAGCTGTCAATAACTGTGCTATCACAAACATTGCTTGATTCCAAAGGTATATACCATTACTACCCCCACTGCCCTCGGCACTTGGCTGGCGGGCATGTGTACCAGGTTCTTGCTTCTCCAATTCAATGTACCCTTCTGGTACATAAAAATACATTGGAATAACTGGGTCTGAAATAAATTGAAGTACATATTTACAGTCTTATTACATGTGAAATTAAACATGAATTATGACCTTATCTATCTTTACACTGACCAACTGGGGGGTCATAACAACTTCAGTTTCTCTACTTTAATCGTTTTTCACTTTTTTTCAACACTGCTTCATCTTCTCCCCAGCTTGTCTATTCTCTCTTCTGTTCATGGTGTTACATTTTTTGTAGCCTCCCCCCCCCCCCCTCGGGAACCTTGTAAATTGAGTATCTTAGTTCTAAGAGAGTTTTTATCTGTTGTACCTGATTCATTGATATTGTCTCTTTCCGGTTCTTTTTTTATTTCTGTGATCCAGGTTATCATTGACTTCTTCTTCTTTTCCTCCTCTTTCGGAGGTGGAGGAGAGCAGGGCACAGGGGAGTACAGGCTTCTGGAAGATCCGGAACCAAAAGAGAGCAGGTGACCTTGGGGCACACAGCTGGTGTGTCTCGTGGCTGAGCTGTGGCAGAAGGCTTTCAGCCTGAGAGACGCTGGGGAGAGGGGTCCCAGGAGGGGAGCCCTATCACCAGCAGGTGCCAAAGAAGGGGGGCACTTCTTCAGCCGGGGAGGGGGAGCGGCTCCAGGATGGGAGGTCATGGGAACTGCAGGGGAAGGGGAGATGGGGACAGGGCTGGGGAAAGGAAGAGGTAGGAGGGTGAAAGCATGTAACAAAGGCAGAAGTTGAAGAAAGTGACCCTGGATGAAGTCTCTCATATTTTTGGTTAGCCTCAGTGTAAGACAGGCGACCCAGGGACTTGTACTCTCAGATCTTCTTTCCTCTTTTGTAAGCTGGGCCCTCATGGAGTGGGTGTCCACAGTCATCACAAAGGGGATCCGCTATACAGTAGGAAGACTTAAGCCCAAAATACAAGCAAATGTTTTGTTAGACTGCCCTCTTTCATTTGGTGGCAATGTCAAAAACTGTTACTCATTTTCCAACTTTCCTTTGTTTGTGTTGCATCCATTATTTTTCTAATGATCCATCTCTCAAACACTCCTATCCAATCCAGCTTGTCATTTAGTATCAAGTACTTGCATGCATTTAATCATTCTGGCTTTACCACTATGACATAGTGTTTCAGTTTTATACTTCCTGAGGTGTTCTTGTTGTAAATGCTGTTAACTAAATCATATGCTCTTTCCATTTAATTAATTCTGACACCTGCGATCTTTCTGATCAAATCTTGCAGTGTCCATTGTACTTGGTAATGACACAAGGACAGCAATAAAGGGTTCAAAACTCAATCATGTCAGAAACAGCCAAGCTTGACTATAACAGTTTAGTTCTTAATATTACAAAACCCCTTTTTATGCAACAAAAAATAATCGTCAATGATTACTGATAATTGATTACAAATTTTTGATCACTTACAAGATGGAACAAGAGAACAAGAATGAGTGGAACACTGAACACTGTAGCACAAGTTAAACCAAAGCAGTTAGCTAGGTATGGGCATGTAATGTGAAGAGATGGAGAAATTATAAGGGATGTGTTTGAAGGCAACACTGAGGGATAAGATAACAGAGAAATTCAGACAAAGATGATTATATACGTCATTGGAAAAGAATGAGGACTACACTGATAGGAAAAAATACTGGGTCTCATTGATGAAGCAAGGAAGCTGCTTCAGTTCGGCTGGTCACCAAAACATGTATTAACATGTATTAACCTTCCTGGTGTCCAGAGGTATGAAAAATTAAAATGAAACCATCATGTTGCATGTTGATCATTTTATTTTGTCATAGTTAGCAATTTAGCATTGTTAGCTACACCAAATGAAAGACGTGTATCATTGGTGCCTCACAATTTTCCCAATTCTGACTGTATAAACTAACACTACAGTTCACCACCGGCAATGGAGGGTGAAGCTTTTACAATGCCAGCCACTCGTGCTGGCGAAACGTCAGAAAAATCATTAGATGAACGTCGGCCGAAGAACCCGAGACAGAAGCCAATAGGCAGTTTCTCAACAAGTGGCCACGAAAGCCTTAACAATTTTGTAACACTACAGTGTCCATCTTTGGCAAGTCAGTGTAGAAGGTGTCACAAATTCAGCTATGTAAAAAATCTATGCAAATTGCACTTTTATTTATATATAAAAGCAACTTCCGAATTTTCCTATGTGTGAGATCATGTGTGCCAGAATCATCCTATTCAAAAGTCTAGTTTCTAATATTTTACTGTTTGTGTCTTTTTCACATAATCTTTCATTTATTGTGTCAGTACTCGTGTGTACTGTATCATATTGTGCACTAGTGAACATTTAAAGTGCCACTAAGAACTCACACTATACCGACAATTGTAAATTTAATTTGTGATTTTTATAAATTTTTGGCAACACCATTTTCATTCAAAAAGAATTGTTTCCTAATTTCACAACATATTTACATGAAGAAAGGTATATTTTTGAGAATTTGTGGATGCTTGCAGACATATATTTTTAAAATATTCATAAGTTGTCAGTCTTGTCTATAACTTATTTCACATTAAACCGACACTTGTGATTTGCAGTTACTGTGAATAGGTGACAAATCATGTTACCTAATTTCTCTCTTAACTGGAGTGTATATTGCATACATTTGTTGTAAACTGACACTATTGTTGAATTTGTTAGTGACCATAACCTCAAAAACGTTTTTCTGTTGTAATAGATACCCCATTACGGTTGTTAATCACTTCAGCTCTAGAATGCTAATTGCAATATTTGTAGCATAAAAGACCAATAAATTAAAAGAAACTGAACAAGTTTACTGTTCTGTAAAATACTGCAACAGCCACAATGTAGCTCCGTTGAGTATGCTATTCTGAGGCATGGGAGGAGTTGGTTACTATTTGTAAGCCGATGGAAATTGCCCTGACTGCTGTCAAGTGATTGAAAATTGCTGCAAATGGATGTGTTGGGAGTGCTGACGAGAATCATATACCACACATACTGAAGAGACCTCAAGTACTATCCTCTCCTGTGGACACTGCCTCCTTTGCTGGAAGTACAGGATCTATCAATAACCATCCCCTTGACTGTCAGTAGTGTGTTGATGGTAGATCTAGGTGCCCTGTACAGTGGAGATGGGAACTGGACAGGACTCAGGATATCACATTTCTCATCCTAATTAACTAATTCAAGGTGCTGTTTCCACTGAAACTGAGCCTGTGAGACTCACCTGTTGGGAACAGCCTGTGACTCTTGTCAAGATGAGGCAAATGGAAGGCCAGGGGTCTATTAATCATTGGCAGTTCAAATTTGTGGAAAATAATGGTACCTGCACGGGAAATGGCAGCAAGGAATGGGAGTGAATACCACGAGCACTCAATGTGTATGCCTGTAGAAATCATTCAATATGTTGAAGAGGCTGTTCCAGCAGTCACTGAGGGAACTGGATGCAATCAATTGCAGGATGTTGACAATATTATGAAAATTACAGACTGTTACTCAAGACACTGAGTCCCAGACATGCACAACCAAAAGACTGTTATGCATTTGAGCTTTCGGCCAAAAGGCCTTCTTCTAAAGTAGAAAACACACACACCAAGATCAACTCACACATACATAACCACTGTCTCTGACTGCTGAGGCTTAACTGTCTACTGCAACTACGCCTGATGGGAGAAGCAATCTGTAGGTCGAGGGGGAAGGAAGAGGCTGGGGCATGGAGGGGAAGAGGAGAGCAGAGTAGGGGTAGGGGAAGGTGTAGCCCTGCTTGTGGGTGTACGGCTGCTTTGCTTGTGGGCGCGTGCAGGGGCATGGTGGGGAGAGGATAGGGCTGCTAGGTGCAGTCAGGAGGTTTGAGGGGAGGGGGGGGGGAGAAGGAAAAGATTAGTGGGTGCATTGATGGAATAGAAGGCTCTGAAATCCTGGAGTGGAAGCTGGGTACAGGACAGGTAGGTGAAGGACAGAGACTACTGAAAGTTGTGGCAGGGGGTTTAAGGGAACGTAGGATATATTGCAAGGAGTGTCCCCATCTGTGCATTTAAAGAAATCTGGACTTGGTAGGAAGGATCTAGATGACGCAGTCTGTGAAGCAGTCACTAAAATGACGCATATTGTGTTGGGCGGCTTGTTTAGCAACTGGGTGGTCCAGCTGTCTCTTGGCCACAATTTTTTGGTGAACATTCACACAGACAGACAGCTTGTTGGTTGCCAGGTCCGCACAGTCCGCAGCACAGTGGTTGCAGCTCAGTTTGGAAATCACATGACTACTTCCAACTTGTGCATTTCAGAAAATGTGGAGTTGGTAGGAAGGGTCCAGATGGCACAAGTTCTGAAGCAGTAATTGAAATGAAGCATGTTGTGTTGGGTAGCATGTTCAGCAACTGCATGGTCCAGCTGTCACATAGCCACAATTAGTTGGTACCCATTCAAGTGGACAGACCACTTGTTGGTTGTCACGCCCACATAGAAAGCAGCACAGTGGTTGCAGCTTAGTATGTAGATCACATGGCTACTTTCACAAGCAGCCCTGCCTTTGATGAGGTGGAAGATGTCTATTACCGGACTCGAGCAGGTGGTTTGTAGAAGGATGTATGGGATACGTCTCACATCCAGATCTGTTGCAGGGATATGAGCCATGTGGCAAGGGGTTGGGAGCAAGGGTGGAGTAGGGATGGATAAGGACATTGTATAGGTTCAGTGGCAGTGGAATACCTCTGTGGGAGGGGTGGAAAGGTCAGTGGATATAACATTCCTCATTTCAGGGTGCAACGAGAGGTAATCGAAACACTGGCAGAGAACGTGATTGCAGGTTGTGGTGCAAAATTTGGAAAAACAATGCCTGCCATCCGGGCTTCAAGGTCGTACTTGGACACACACACACACACACACACACACACACACACACACACACACACACACAGGGCAGGAGAGAGGTGGAGGTAGGGAGTGGGGAAGTAGCAGAAAAGGAGAGAAATAAAAAGACTAGGTGTGATGGTGGAATGACGGCTGTGTAGTGGTGGAATGGCAACAGGGAAGGATCCTTCCCACCAACGTCTTCTCTGAATTGCGCAGGTGGGAACAAGTCACCACTCCCATCATGCACTGGTGCTGCTGCTTGAAGTGTGGTTTCAGTTGCCTGAGACTGCAGTCGTGTGAGTGAGTTGCATTTGTGTGTGTGTGTGTGTGTGTGTGTGTGTGTGTGTGTATTTGATGACGGCCTTTTAGGAGAACTGGAAGTATCAGTGTAAGATCTGAATGAATAACCTCCCTACATGAGAGAGTATTAAAATCCCATTGGTTAACTATAAAGTATTTACAATAAAATGCCAGGGTTTGAAGTGCTCCTAAAATGCGGCGAAGCTCACATAATAGTAGGTAAACCTGAAACTGACAGCAGCAAGATTTTGGGGAAAATTTAAGTGTATATTGAAAGGATAGGCTGATGAGAAATGGAGGTGGTGTATTTGTTGCAATTGTAGTGCACTGATCATGTACTGGCATAAATGTGTGAGTATGAGGAGTGTACTCCAGCTGCACTGCCAGCAGGTGAGTCTGGAATGTTGTCACTGTAATAATTCAACAACATTGATGCAATATTGTTAGGCAGGTTAGCTTTCTGAAACAGCAGACTCAGTGCTACTGCACAAACTCATGCAGCACAGTGCAAGAAAGATTTCCACACTGGCAGCCACAATGGTGTTTTAGGATATGTGACTGGTAGTAGTGCAAGCACACAACAAACATGCTGCTGTCAGCTATAAGCACTGTATCATTTTGCAAATGAAATTACTCTCTGTCTCGAAGCTCTAGTTGTATGAAGGGGCTATGCCAGATGAGGTCACCACATGGAACTGCCAGTAGAAGTCACTGACTCGAGGCACTATAATTAGAATTAGAATTAGCAGTAGCTTTGTTACTCAGCACAGTATTGGGATCATGATCTTCTGTGAAAACACAGTGCAGTTCGTGATAAACAATTTCGTTATGTTTTGGCTGGCTTAACAGACATGGAACAAGGCATGACTGTCATCATAACTTGAAGGCTTAGTCTGGAGGAGCCAACTGACTTATCTGAGCTTAAGGCAAGACCCACAAGAAAGATAGGCCATGGCATGTACGTCACAGAATGTGACACTGTAGGTCTTACAAGTGCCAGCAGCTTTCTGTAGCAGGGAGCAAGTAGCTACTTCAGATGAGTTTAATAATTCTTGACTGCACATTTAAATGCATGCAAGCTCTCGACAGCACATGACAAAGTTACCACTTTCTACATCTACATTTATACTCCGCAAGCCACCCAACAGTGTGTGGTGGAGGGCACTTTACGTGCCACTGTCATTACCTCCCTTTTCTGTTCCAGTCGCGTATGGTTCGCGGGAAGAACGACTGTCTGAAAGCCTCCGTGCGCGCTCGAATCTCTCTAATTTTACATTTGTGATCTCCTCGGTATGTATAAGTAGGGGGAAGCAATATATTCGATACCTCATGCACCCTCTCGAAACCTGGCGAGCAAGCTACACCGCGATGCAGAGCGCCTCTCTTGCAGAGTCTGCCACTTGAGTTTGCTAAACATCTCCGTAACGCTATCACGGTTACCAAATAACCCTGTGACGAAACGCGCCGCTCTTCTTTGGATCTTCTCTATCTCCTCCGTCAACCCGATCTGGTACGGATTCCACACTGATGAGCAATACTCAAGTATAGGTCGAACGAGTGTTTTGTAAGCCACCTCCTTTGTTGATGGACTTCATTTTCTAAGGACTCTCCCAATGAATCTCAACCTGGTACCCGCCTTACCAACAATTAATTTTATGTGATCATTCCACTTCAAATCGTTCCGCACGCATACTCCCAGATATTTTACAGAAGTAACTGCTACCAGTGTTTGTTCCGCTATCATATAATCATACAATAAAGGATTCTTCTTTCTATGTATTCACAATACATTACATTTATCTATGTTAAGGGTCAGTTGCCACTCCCTGCACCAAGTGCCTATCCGCTGCAGATCTTCCTGCATTTCGCTACAATTTTCTAATGCTGCAACTTCTCTGTATACTACAGCATCATCCGCGAAAAGCCGCATGGAACTTCCGACACTATCAACTACGTCATTTATATATATTGTGAAAAGCAATGGTCCCATAACACTCCCCTGTGGCACGCCAGAGGTTACCTTAACGTCTGTAGATGTCTCTCCATTGATAACAACATGCTGTGTTCTGTTTGCTAAGAACTCTTCAATCCAGCCACACAGCTGGTCTGATATTCCGCAGGCTCTTAGTTTGTTTATCAGGCGACAGTGCGGAACTGTATCGAATGCCTTCTGGAAGTCAAGGAAAATAGCATCTACCTGGGAGCCTGTATCTAATATTTTCTGGGTCTCATGAACAAATAAAGCGAGTTGGGTCTCACCTGTTTCCTGAATCCATGTTGAATCCTACAGAGTAGATTCTGGGTTTCCAAAAACGAATGATACGTGAGCAAAAAACATGTTCTAAAATTCTACAACAGATCGACATCAGATATATAGGTCTATAGTTTTGCACTTTTAGTGGGTACCTTACCAATTACATATTGGTTTGCCTTGGGCCTTGCACAGAGCGAGTGATTGCAATGTATAGAGGACAAGCCGAATAGTGTTATGTCACATGTTCGTTGCGAGGCTGATATTTCTCGTGGGGCCCAGTCTAAGGGTAATTTGGTGTCTGTTGGGTGTACACAATGCAACCTGCTTGGGCATACTGTACCATACACAGTGTCAGTGACTCTAACACATTTATATGTGTCGTTGGTATGGTTATATTGAAGTGTAGAGAAGCTAGTTGATTCATGATACGATGTAAAGTGTAGTTCACGATTATTTCTTGGCGTTGTGATTTTTTTTTGTACTTATTTTATCTAATGAGGAGTAAAAGTGTTGCAATGACAGAGTCGGAGATGCAAGGCTTGCTAGAGCCATAAGCATCATTGGTATTGTTAGAAAAGATAGTGGAGCTGGCAGTGGATAGTATAAGTTACATGGGTGGTTGACATCTAGGGATGAACAGTCAGCATTGTTTCATGCACCACAGCATGAGGTGGATCCACCTGCCACAGAATTAATTCTTCCTTCCTCTGGAAAATCATCCAAAAGTGTGCAGTGATTCTTGTAGGACCAAAGGACGTTGGCGGAGATAGGTCATTGGACCGACAATCAGTTGTTGCGAGTAGCAAAATTGTGGGTAGTGGGAGAAGCAAAAAAATACATAAATTGTACAGAGGGATTAAAGAATGCAGCAAACTTAGATTAGGTGGAGAAAGGGCTTTTACAAAGATAAAGAAACAGAATAGTGCGAAGTATTTTTGGAGAGGTTGAGCATTTGTGAAGAGACAAGGGAAAATTATGGAAGATTTTGCTGACAGGAAGAGGAAAGTTAATATACATAAAAATGCAGCTTTGTTGCAAAACACTGAGCACAGGGGATTTGATTCTTTTCTGGAGGAGGTACTATCAGAGGTGTCAAGAAGGGTGCGTCCAGGTGCACTAAGGGATCTTCAGTCTGCTATTAGGTTAGTGATGGAATGCGAAGAAGTTTATGTATCTGTATCAACAGGGATATGGGATAGACATGCACCAATAGTGGAGGGAGGGGGGGGGGGGGAAGAAGAAAGGAAAGTATCAGCAGCAGAGTTTTTATAATGGACATGGGGATGGACAAGAAGGTAGTAAGCAGCCACTAAATGCAAGGGGAATTTGAAGTCCAGCTAAATGTATTCCTGTTAAAATCATACGCAATGAATACTTATGCAGAGGTGGAGTGTGCAGTAATAGATAAATGAAATGATATTATCATGTAGCATTGTTGGCCGGAAGGCCCCATCCAGGGAAGTTCGGCCACCGGGTTGCAAGTCTTACTTCAGGTGACACCACATTGGGCGACTTGGATGTCGGTGATGATTAAATGATGATGTGGACAATGCAACACCCAGTCCATGAGCAGAGAAAATGGGTGCTGTGGGTGGTGTAAGAAGTAAAGAGTACAAGTTTTTTTTGAATACAGGGGCACATGTTGGTTGCCAACAGAGGCTTAGTAGGATGGCAGCAATGGAACCCATTACACTTTTCCTGGTAGTGGTCACGAGCCTTCTGATGAAATGTTATGTGCCAAGAAAGTCACCTCTGGTTGTCCAAACACACACTTCAACATGTTTAGGACAACGTTGTAAGTAGCGAGATGTGTGAAAACCTAAGTAGAGTGCTGCTAGTATAATTCTGGCATTTCTGAGAAGCTGAGATCATCAAGGTAGGCAAAACAATGTGGAAATCCTCGTAGTACAGAATCGACGAATCTCTGCCAGGTTTGTGCCACGCTCCTCAGGCCAGAGGTCACAAACGGGCTCTCAAATAAAAATGTGTAATTATTACCCTCTTGGGAATGTCTTTCTTGGCCAGAGGGACCAAAGTGTACGCTTTGGCACAGTCAAGGACACTGAACACTCATTTCCCACTCAATGCTGTTGTAATCTTTTAAGTGTGGCACTGGTTAATGATCTGGTATAGTCCTAGCATTCAAAGCACAGTAGTTCCTGCATGACTGCCATGCACCATTCTTTTTGGGGACCAGGTGTAGTAGACTTGACCACTGGACAAAGGTATTAATCCTTCTGCTAGCGTAGCTTCAAACTTAGTCTTTGTTATGGCATATCTGTCTGGGGACAAACGCCTCGGCCTACTCAAAATGGAGGGACCTGCAGTGGTATTAATATAATGAACAGTATTGTGGCACACCTGCTGTGGGGCCCCGGGAGGCCTGAAAAGTGTTGGGAACTGGTTGAGTAGTTGGTGAACTCGCTTGCCACCACCTGGACGAGTTTGACATCACAGTTGGCCACATGATGTCGAGACATCGATATCTGGTCTCTTGACAGCCTGGTGACTGTCCAGCAGGCAGGTATCAGTGACATCGGGCAACAGGTGGTAGTGGGCAAGTAGGTCCAACCCAATGATTTGTTCCACTACATTGGTGATGATGAATTTCCATGTTATTGCATGATGCAGTCCCAAGTCTAATTCCATAAGCTGTGTTCCATATGTTTGAATATCGGAAACTGGTATAGTGGGCTGCTGTCATCTTGTAGGTGGTGATTGGGTGATACTTATGTGCCTTGTCCCACAGCAGAATATTTAAATCTGAGCAGGTAACTATCAAGAATTCGCGTCCCAGCTTACGATCGGTGAGATACGGGTGGGAAGAGGTACAGAAAGGTGTGTCAACTTCAGTTTGGCACTTAACATTTTTATATGCACATGCCGCATCGCACTTGTGTGCTTGAACCCAAAATTGCTGATGATACCAGCATAAATTCATGACTTGGGCATCAACACTATGGGAGTCATCGTGACTGGAGCAGCTCCACAATCGCCATTGGTAATTACTTTTAGCGCCATGATCAGTGAAGAGTTCACTCAGTTGATTAGACAGAGAATCAATTTTTCTCATCCAGCCATCATTTAATTGTCGCTCCAATGCCGTCACTTTTTTTGAAAGCTTGTTGCAATCAGGTTTTGTTTCTGTTGCGGTGCTGTTGCACATAAGGATAGCGTCAGATCCAGATGTGGGCACAGTAACATCTCGTATCCCGTCACCCTATGCAGCCACTTCATCCAAGGACATCTCAGTAAGAGTCAATTATCGCTTTAACTTGTGCTGACAGGCTACTGCTCCATATTGTGTTTAGTAATGTGTCTGGCTCGGTGTGAGCGTCCACTTTGCTTCTTAAGAGATGTACATATTGTGAGGGTTTCTTGTCACCGATGTCTTCTTGTGTAAGTACCTATTGTACTCTCTTCTCTTGAGAGGCAGACACTCGGTGTATTAATTCCAACTTCAGTTTAGAATATGCACCGTGTCCAGCGGTGTCATTATTATATCTTATATTTCTGCTGTGATTCTGTGGTCAAGTTGACTTACTACCAGGGCATATTTAGTAGCGTCCATCATTATGCCAGAACATAAAAAATTTGCTTCTACTTGTGCCAACCAGACAGTTGGAATGGTAGGCCAGAACAGTGGAAGTCATACCACCAGTCTTCACATATATGCATTTCTTGATCTGGCATTTTATTACTGCGTATCGCTGTTTTCTTGTCACAAACTCTTCATCTGAGCAACGATCACATCAGGATCATCACTGAAGCTATCTTACAGGGCTATAAGATAGCCACTAAACTGCATGTGATATGTGGGTGTACAGCACACGGCAAATGCAAGCGTTATTCTTTCTACCATATTCAAAAAACTATCCACTCTCTGCTATGTATAGGAAAGTAGCACATGTCGAGAACAAGAACATTTATTGGAAATAAGAAGGATAAGTAAACTTGTCACTATGACAGATAACAATGGAGTAATCATATTAAAAACTAAAACCACTTAGGTATGGAATAAGCGAGCATGTCAGCGCCCTAGGCGGTGAGCACACGAACTTCTTTGATTTAACTTGGCAATCAGCTGATTTTGCTGCAGAATGTGTGATCTCCACCATCACCACAATTTCGTTCTAGAAACATCCCCCAGGCAGTGGCTAATCCATGTCTCTGCAATATCCTTTCTTCCATGAGTGCTAGTTCCATAAGATCTGCAGAAGAACTTCTGTGAAGTTTGGAAGGTTTGAGACGAGGTACTGGTGGAGGTGGAAGTAAAGCTGTGAGGACATGTTGTGAGTTGTGCTAGGGTTGCTCAGTTGGTAGAGCACTTCCCTGGGAAAGGCAAAGATTGTGAGTTTTGAGTCTTGGTCTGGCACTCAGTTTTAATCTGCCTGGAAGTTTCATATCAGCACACTCTCCACAGCAGAATGAAAATTTCATTCTGGAGACATTCCACAGGCTGTAGCTAAGCCATATCTCCACAATATCTTTCCTTCCAGTAGTGTTTGTCTTGCAAGTTTTGAAAAAGAGCTTCTGTGATGTTTGGAAGGTAGGAGACAAGGTGTTGGTGAAAGTAAAGTTATGCTTGGGTAGCCTCAGTTTGTAGAACACTTGCCCACAAAAGGCAAAGGTTCCAATTTCGATTCTCTATCTGGCACACAATTTTAATTTGCTGGGAAGCTTCATATCAGTGCACACTCTGTCGCAGAGTGAAAATTTCATTCTGCATATTTTTATTGTTAGTATGAGTTACATTTGTATAGATTTGTGATAAGAACTAAAAGTTAAAATTTGTGTTAAGCTACACCAGCACCCCAATTCACTCAAAATACAAAAATATGAGTAATTAGAAGCATGTAATGACATAATTCTAGCAAGCATAAAGATAACAAATTTAACTGAATGCGCCAGGGGTTCTTGGTAAACCAGGCCTATTGTAAACAATTACACAAATACACACTATTTTTACCTATGTTTCAAAACACTTCTGCTCTCCGCTGTATTGCCATGAGCAAATTATCAATGATTTGTATTTAACTCCTTTCTGCACTGAAGCCGATACAGTAAAGTGATGTGTAGAACATTTTTAGGGTTCTGTACCTCAGTCTGTCGAAACGGAACTATCATATGATCACTTTGTTGTCCGTCTGTCTGTCTGTCAACTGTTAAAAACTCCTTTTCTCAGGAATGGGTACACATATCAATTAGAAATTTTTGCCACACACTAACTTCTATGGTCCCTTGGTGGTGTAATAAAGTGATGCTCCTAAGTTGCCTAAGTCCATGCACTCACAAGATACGGCCATTTATGTTACATATTTTGATATTCACAAACTCGCTCATCAAAATCTACTGGGTTTTCGATCTAGAATCATGAAATTTGGCATGATGCAAGAATTAATAGTAAAAGTAAGGGGGAAAACCCAAAAAGTGTTAATTTGTCATTATATCACATGAAAAAATATTTCTTTTGTCATTTGTTGTCCAACTTCAAACTTAAAATTTAAACATTTTCAAAAGTCTTGGAATTCCCAAGGCCAATATCTTGCCAGTTCCAATGTTGATTTTTTTTGAGTCATCAGTCTCCTGCCTGGATTGATGTGGCTTGCCAAGAATTTCTCTCCTGTGCCAACCTCTTCATCTCAGAGTAGCATTTGCAGCCTACACCCTCAATTATTTTCTGGATGTATACCAGTCTCTGTCTTCCTCTGCAGTTTTTGCTTTCTATAGTTCCATCTAGTACCAAGGAAGTTATTTCCCTGATGTCTTAACAGATGTCCTACCATCCTGTCCCATCTTCTTGTCAGTGTTTTCCATATATTCCTATCCTCTCCAATTCTCCAGAGAACATACTCATTCCTTACCTTATCATTCCACTACATTCCCGACATTCTTCTGTAGCACCTCATCTCCAATGCTTCAATTCTCTTATGTTTCAGTTTTCCCAAAGTCCATGTTTCACTACCACCCACATAATACTGTGCTCCAAACACACATTCTCAGAAATTTTTTCCTCAAATTAAAGCCTATGTTTGATACTAATAGACTTCTCTTGGCCCTGAATGCCCTTTTTAACACTGCTTGTCTGCTTTGTATGTCCTCCCTTCTGCATTCATCATGGGTTATTCTGCTGCCTAAAAGGCAGAATTCCTTAACTTTATCTTTTTTGTGATCACCAATCCTGATGTTAAGTTTCTTTCTGCTCTCATTTCTGTCACTTCTTATTTCTTTCATATTTCTTTGATTTACTCTTAGTCCATATTCCGTACTCATTAGACTGATCATTCAATTCAGCAAAATCCTGTAATTCTTCCTCATTTTCAGTGAGAATAGCAAAGTAATCATAGAATCTTATCACTGATATCGTTTCACATAGAATTTTAATTCCACTCTTGAAACCTTTCTTTTATTTCTGTCATTGCTTCTTCAGTGTATATATTGAACAGTAGGGGTGAAAGGATGTAGCTCTGTCATACACGCTTTTTAATCCTACCATTTGTCCGGCCCCGGTAGCTGAGTGGTCATTGTGACGGAATGTCAATCCTAAGGTCCCGGGTTCGATTCCCGGCTGGGTCGGAGATTTTCTCCGCTCAGGGACTGGGTGTTGTGTTGTCCTAATCATCATCATTTCATCTCCATCGACGCGCAGGTCGCCCAAGTGGCGTCAACTCGAAAGACCTGCACCTGGCGAACGGTCTACCCGACGGGAGGCCCTAGCCACACGACATTTCATTTTTTTATCCTACCATTTCATTCTTGGCCTTTCACTCTTAGTGTTCCCTATTGGTTCCTGTACTTATTGTATATTACCTGTCTTTCTCTATGGCTTACTCCCATTTTCTCAGAATTTCGAACATCTTGCACTATTTTACATTATCAACCGCTTTTTCCATTTCGAAAAATCCTAAGAATGGGTCTTGATTTTTCTTTAGTCTTACCTCCATTATCAACTGTAGTGTTAGAGCTGCATCTCTGGTGCTTTTACTTTTCCTAAAGCCAAACTGATCATCATCTAAGGCATCCTCAATTCTCTTTTCCATTTTTCTGTACATCATTCTTGTCAGCAGCTTTGATGCATGAGCTGTTGAGCTGATTATGCAATAATTCGTGCACTTGTCAGCTCTTGCAGTTTTCCTATATGGTAAGTCAGACTTTCTGGCAATTATTTCCTTTCTGATTTCTTCACATTCTCCATGCAGCCATTTAGCCTTAGCTTCTCTGTACTTCCTATTTATTTCATTCCTAAGCAACTTGCATTTTTCTTTTCCTGAATGTCCCAGAACATTTTTGTACTTCCTCCTTTTGCCGATCAACTGAAGTATCTCTTCTGTTACCCACGGTTTCTTCACAGTAACCTTCTTTGTATCTATGTGATTGCCTTTCTAGAGACGTCCATTACTCTTAAACTGAACTGCCTACTGAGCTATTGCTTACAGAGTACCTATAACTTTAGAGAACTTCATGCCTATCTCTTCTTTTCTTAGTACTTCCATATCCCACTTTTTTGCGCATTGATTCCAATTTAGCTTCTTGAACTTCAGCCTACTCTTCATAACTACTACAAGTGAGTCTATATCTGCTCAAGGGTACACCTTACAATCCAGTATCTGATTTCAGTATCTCTGCCTCAACATGATGTAATCTAACTGAAATCTTCCCTTATCTCCGGGCTTTTCCAAGTATATCTCCTCCTCTTGTGACTCTTGAACAGAATATTCGCTATTACAGAACTTAATTATTCTTCGTCATCTCTCATTCCTGCTACCGAGCTCATATTCGCCCATAACTATTTCTTCTACTTCTTTCCCTATAACCACATTCCAATCCCCCATGAATATTAGACTTCCAACACCCTTAAGATACTCAGTTGCACGTCCAATATCCTCATATACTTTCTCTATCTCTTCATCTCGGCTTGCGACATCGGAATGTATACCTGAACTATCATTGTCAGTATTGGTTTGCTGTTGATTCTGATTAAACAACACTATCACTGAACTGTTCACATTAATTCACTCTCTGACGACCCACTCCCGTTGCACCATTTTCTACTGCTGTTGATATTATCCTATACTCATCTGACAAGAAATCCTTGTCTTCTTTCCATTTCACTTTACTCACTATATCTAGATTGTGACTCAGCATTTCAGTTTACAGATTTTCAGGACATGTGGCCTTGAATTGAAAGGTGTCACGATGATCTCTCCCCTGGCAAAAGATTCTGGACTGGTCCCCCAATACAGGGAAAAAATCATTGAAATTCTCAATTCCAGGATGAATGATCTGTTTATATACATAACTAAGTTTGTGCAGAGCCCTCAGAGCAATTCTTTTTCTAGTCTAATGTTTGTGAATATCTGTATTACTCTCAAAACTTCTCCAGTCAAGACTGATATGGGCAGGATGAACTGTTATAGAACTTTGTTCTTTTCAGCCAAATATCCCAGCAAGCTGGAAGTTCCCAATTGGGAATATTTGGGAGAGGATTTCTTGTTCCAGCAGTCATCTGATAATCAAAGGAAACTTTCCTAATACGTCGTTCAGAATCTCGCTCTCCCCCCAGCCCAGTATAGTATAGTATTGTGCACTGTATAAGACAAAAATAAATAAAATCTGTGTGTGTTGAGTAAATGCATTATAAGGTCGTTGTTAATATTTCCAGCCAGTTAAACATACACCTGCAAGATGAAAAATGTGAAACACACAATTCCAATGATTTTCTTTTCTACAACATTTTTTTTTTTTTTTACCTAAATGGTGAATAATTCCAAAATATTAACTCATAGAACATCTGTGCCTAAACATATGCAAAATATGTTAACTTACTGATTTCAAAGCCCTCAAAGTTAGTAATTATTTTTGTAGCGGAAACAGCTGAACTTAATGGTTTGGTAGATTTATTACAGGGTTTCAGCAATTTCATTTTTCATCAATAATTATTCTTATTTAAGTTAGAAGATCCCCCACTCCCATATGTTTATGTCTTGAGAATACAGTGTGGAATATTAAAAATCAAATAAATAAAATTTTGCAAAACACAAGCAAAAATATGTTTCCTTCTATAATTGGAAATAGAACTTTCAAACACAGCTTTCTGCGAAAGTCTAGTTTGTTTAATTCATTTTCAAACAACATTTAGACAGCTTCTGACCAGTTTTCTTCAGGTACCATGAGCAATGGCTAGGAATGCGTAAGAAACTACTGCTGATGCATTCTCGAACGAACAGTTGGTGAAGTAATTACAAAATGGTGCAAAAAAGTGACACCAACAGCCCAGACAGGTACCCAAAAAATTGTTCTTTATGTATAATATTGAAACGGCAAGAAATAGCAAGTACTGTTTTCAGTAACATGGGTTCTACATATTTCATCATAGATAACAAAGCAACATACCACCATTAGTGTCCCTTTTTATTTCCGTTTTCAATAAATTTTGGTATTCTTCAACTTGATCTGGCAATGTTTTAAAGACTCCATCAATTATCATGAACATGTAAAAGAGAGGCCACTCACATTCAATATTTTCAAATTCCTGAAAAATACAGAAAAAAGGAAACATACATAAAATGACATATAAAATCTTTTCTGAATGGAGAAATCAAAAGTTTGATCAATGAATATGTCATATCTTTAGAAGATACTATTGTATATGATTTAGATAAACTAGAAATTAATAATCACATTGTCAATACCCTTATCTCTCCTTCATTATAGAATCTTCGCTTATCATCTTCCAGTTTACATTTGAAGCCATCTCGTCCAAAACGCCTAAACCCATATGAACCTTTCAGTCGACGAATGATATTTGCTTTAGTCTCTTCATACAAAACCTCCTCATGGGTTGCAAAAGCTGGGAATGATACTGTTGGGATCAATGATGAATCAGCTCCCTAAGACACAAATGAACCAAATGTTAGGAGCATTCGAGCTCTATACAAGAAAAATCTGAGTAATCTGAGTTAATTAAAATATAAAAGTAAAAATGAATATTAATATTACTTGAGAGATAAGACTTCCTATCTGTTCCTTCCTCTTCATTTATTCATTAACACATCTAGTTCCACAGGACTGAACTGAGGAGCCAATCTACATGGCCACTAAATGAGTCAGTACACAAAATTACATCAGAAATGTAATAACAAATAAAATAAAATTTATAGAAAAACAAGCTGCCAAGTACATCTTTAGTTATCAGGTGGTTATGTTTAAAGTTCTTTTGCTTCAAGCACTGCAGTGCAGGCTGCATACATTGCAGGACACCGATACATCATAGCTACAGTTATTAATCGGTGTGCTCATGGAGTATACGGAAAAAAATAATAGTTCTACTTTCTTCCACCTGCTGAAAATATGGCACTGTAAGCAGTCAGAATGTGAACTGTTTCCTATTTTGATATCACTATGCTATTTGTCACTTGGTGACATCTATTGCTTTCTTTTGTGAAGTGACTGTAGGTGGAAAGGATTAAAAATGCTGAAGTTTTCCATGTGAAACACAATGGCTACTAACAAGAAAGACCATCCACTACTGGTAAAGTTGTTTTATCAAAATGGTAGCAATAGCAGCCCTGCGGGAATATTGCCAACAGAAACAGCTGCGAAGAGGCCTCATGTCAAAGCATGAGCTAAAGAATACAAACAAGAAATCTGAAGAGATAAGTGAATTTGGTGGTGCAGCACAGAGGATATGGCCTTCTCTCATGGCGGTTGTTGATGAAGTTGCTGTAGTTATAGCCAGCCATGCAGCACATGCCTCAAATTCTGCATCCAGTGCTCAAGCATCTCATGGGAATTGTATCTCCCCTGGTCAATGGTACAAAAAATTTTGTGGTGTCTTTTACACTGGTATCCCTACATGAACCACAATGTGCACTAAATGAATCCCTAAGACAGGTTACAACACCATGACGTTGCCCTTCATTTTTTTTTTTCATAGAAGTGAATGACATGTGGTTGGGGATTATTCTTTGGATGGGTGAGCCACATTTTGCTCTGCACAGTGTCAAGAATGCAGAGGACTGTCACATATAAGTTTCTACTCTGCCAAATATTGCACAAGAACATCCACTGCACTCACCTTATGTGACTGTGTGGTGTGGCTTCACAAGCTCCTTCATTCTTAGTCCATTTTTCATCGAGGAGATAAAACTTTGCGGGCCTCTTAGGTGTACAGTAGCATTTGCACATGGACCTCCTTGTGCAGCTCTTAATTGCAGCTTTGCAAGAATGCAACTGTGCCTACACCACTATTTTAATGCAAGATTGGGCGACACCACACACCACTTGCCAAGTGAAAGATTTGCTTTGAGAAACCTCCAGTAAGGATTGCATCAACTCTAGGCAATTTCAAGATGTTTGGCCTACCAGATCCCTCGACCTAAATTCATGTGACTTCTCATTGTGAGGATATCTGGAAGACTGTGTCTGTCAGGGATGTATCCAGATACTTCCTGATTGAAAGGATAGCATACTATGACATATCACCCTGATTACCTGGGAATGCTGTGAGCAGCTGTCGACCATGTCATGTTATAAATGCAACATGTTGTTGAGTCCGGAGATCATACTGTATGAATGTTGTAACTTGTGAACATATCCTAATAAACATGCCACAATCACTGCTATCTTGTGTTTGATTGTTCCTACCCTCTTCCTGCAATGTTGACCATGCTGTGTTATGGATGCACCATATCACTGAGTCACGAGGCCATAATGAACATATGTTGTAACTTGCCAGAACCAATGTCATCACGTGTTTGATAGTTCCTCCCCTCTTCTTGCACCCACACCACATTCTGACTGCTTACAACACCATATTTGCTCCTGGTGACAGAAAGTGGAACTATTATTTTCTTCAGCATACTCAGCACCGATCAATGAACATACCTACAATAGTTCAGCATCCTGCAATGTATACAGCCCACATTACAGCACTCCGAACACCATCAGTTTAATTATAACCACCCTGTGTGTTGGCACACACACACAGCAAACTTAACAAGTATCAATACTGGGGTGTTTATAGCTTCATAGCTGCAATAGCAGTGGAGCGAGCAAAAACTCATACACATATATTATACAGAACAGGATGTATGTTTGTTTGTTCGTATGTCCAGTATCTCATCTTAAGCCCCTGCATTGATTTCAAACAAATTTGGTATATCATGTACTGTTTGCTATGTGAGAATAAGCAGTGTGGGGGTTAGAACCTACCAACTCCCAAAGGAGCACAGATAAGGGCAAAAAATGTATTTAAACCCCTGATACAGGCTTCCCTGCATGACAGACATGCCATGTGTGTAGTATTGGAATGCCCTGCAAGGACTACATGTGCAGATGGCCATGGCTGAGCAGAAAGTAGTTGGGGGGGGGGGGGGGAGGAGAGGGGAAGATGAATAGTGAAAGAGGGGGGAGGATGAGGTGCTAGAGAAAGGGAGGGGGAGGAGGAGGTGAACAGGCACCAGAGGAGAAGGAGGGGTGGACAGAGAATGAAGGGATAGACAAAGAGAGAGAGAGAGAGAGAGAGAGAGAGAGAGAGAGAGAGAGAGAGAAAGTCAGGATCCAGTTTTTCCTATTTCAGCTTTTAGTTAATAGAAGCCTTTCTTATGTTGCACAGTGTGTTAAGAATTAATTGAAGGTGAAATTAATACCTTTGAGCTGGATTCCCTGGGTAGTAATGTCTCAAAGATGCTTCGATTACGATTATGAGCATCAATGTCAACATATATAACTGACCACGAAGCTCCTTTGTCACCAAATAGGTTGCATCCATTAATAGCTTCTAGAGCACTTTTTGCCATGCCAATCGAACTGAAAGCAAAATAAAATTGACATTACACCAAGATAATCTTCCTTCATAGTACACTTTTCTGTGTCAGTAATGAAGGAAAGGAGGACCAGCAGGACCAAAAATACAACAGGAATTACACACATAAAAAGTTATGAAAATAATGTTATATCACCAGCACATGCCATGAAAACCTTTATTGTTGCTACCAATTTCGATTGTTACTAATCATCATCAGGCACAAGATGTTTTTCAATTACAACACAGATACTTATATGACGTTCCAACTCCTGTTACATAACATCAAAATAGGAAACTGGACATCAAAACTCAGTACAAAGACCAAACAGAAGATCTCACATGTTGATCATATAATAGTGCAATGCAGTCAACTTCTGGATACATGCAAAATTGTTGCAACAACATACCTGTTAGCTGTCTAAACCACAAAAGTTCAAGGTGGTTCCATAGACACTCAAAGTTATGGTGACTGTGTTTAGGGACACGCAGTGCTTTACACTATAGAAATTCAGAGTAGGCCCTTATAGTGAAACTGTTAATTCCATGGGAAGTACAAGAGACCATACAATGTAAAATACTTGGACTCCTGATAGAGCATTTTTGTTTTTATGATAATGCTTGCCTCCTCACAGCAGTAAAAATGCAGGAGTTATTGGAAACACTTAACTGAGAACGCTTTCAACATCCACTATAACTGCCCCAAACACAATCTTTGAACATGGTGAGGACATGGCCTGAGAAGTCACTTGTCAAGATATGACAGTTGCCACAAGAATTAGTAGTTGAAGGCTTCCAAGGTCTTGGCAAATGATAGGGCAGTGCTTAAATTTATGGAGGACATATTTTGAAAAGTAAAATAAATTTCATGGTAATACTTGTGGAGCAGATGTTTGCTACTTACTTACTGACTTGCCCCACTTTTTTTGTTATGTTGGTACATGTGCAATAATGTAAGTCAAGTGTCAACCTGATGTGGAAATCATTTTGCTTGTACAGTTTCCAAAGTAGTTAGGTATGTATGTTTCCTTCAAATGAATAAAAGAGAATACCATGCCATCAAATGCTTCTTTTGTTAGTGTGAAGGCTTCCACAGTCAATGTGAATTTAAATAAAATCCTCTTGTTTTAGGCAGTTTATATTCAATGTAAATTCATCTAAGAATGCTGAAAGTTTGTAAAGAAAGTACTCCTTCATACCCACAGCTAAGAAATGGGTCTCTCAATTGAAATGTACTGTATTCAACATGAAAATGATGTATGTGATGGGTTTCTCAAAACTGTTATCAAGGTGTTAGAAGTAGCTGACACCATAGGTATAACAGAAGATAGTATGGTATATTTTACTTGTTGAATTAACTACAAAAATTCTTTTTCCAAGAAGAGCACAACAATTGTTGAATGGCACAAATGAGAGGGGGGAGGGGGGGGGGGGACTTGCCAATTTTTGAACTTTTTTTTTTAGAAAATCCAATCGGTTTCAAAAGTAGGAACTGTGAATGATCAGCAATGAATGCAAGGAGTGAGGGAGGGACCTGGAATTCTTGTAGCAAAATAGGCATTGTTGCTTATATCTGCTATACAGTGAGGTGACAAAAGTCATGGGATAGCAATAAGCACATACACAGATGGTGATAGTATTGTGTATATCCGGTATAAAAGAGCAGTGCATTGGTGGAGCTGTCACTTGTACTCAGGTGATTCATGTGAAAAAGTGTCCGACGGGATTATAGGTGCATGACAGGAATTAATAGACTCTGAAAACAGAATGGTAGTAGGAGCTAGACACAATGGGACTTTCCATTTTGGAAACTGTTAGGGAATTCAATATTCCAGGATCCACTCTATAAAACATGTGCCAAGAATACCAAATTTCAGGCATTACCGCTTGCCACAGATGATGCAGTGGCTGACAGCCTTCACTTAACGACTGAGAGCTGTGCCATTTGCTTAGAGTTGTCAGTGCTAACAGGCAAGCAATATTGTGTGAAACAACTGCAGAAATCAATGTGTGATGTAAAACAATATGTCCATTAGAACAGTGTGGCAAAATTAGGTGGAAATGGGCTATGGCAGAAGATGACTGAAGGAAGTGCCTTTCCTAACAGCACGACATTGCCTGCAGCGCCTCTCGTGGGCTCGTGATCACATTGGTTGGACCCTAGATGATTGGAAAACCATGTACTGGTCAGATGAATCCTGATTTCAGTTAGTAAGAGCTGATGGTAGGGTCCAAGTGTGGTGCAGACACCACAAAGCCATGGACCAAAGTTGTCAACAAGGCTATTGCAAAGAGCCTTCTTGACAAATTTGGTCCATGGCTTTGTGGTGTCTGCATCACAAGGCTCTTTGAAAGCTGGTGGTGGCTCCATAATGAGGTGGGCTGTGTTGGCACGGAACTGACTGAGCACTCTGGTCCAACTGAACCAATCATTGGCTGGAAATGGCTGTGTTCAGCTACTTGGAGACCATCTGCAGCCATTCATGGAATTCATGTTCCAAATAACTATGGAATTTTTATGGGTATCAATGTGCCATGTCACCAGGCCATTGTTCTTTGCAGTTGGTTTGAAGAACATTCTTGACAAGTTGAGTGAATGATCTGGCAACCCAATTTGTCCAACATGCATCCCATCAAACATTTATGGGCCATAATTGAGAGGTCAGTTCACACACAAAATCCTACACCTGTAACACTTTCAGAATTATGGACAGCTACAGAGGCGGCATGATTCAGTACTTCTGCAGGGGCTTCCAGTGACTTTCTGAGCCCATGTCCTGTTGAGTTGCTGCACTATACCAGGCAAAAGGATGTCTGACGTGACATTAGGAGGTATCCCATGACTTTGGTCACCTGAGTGAAAAAGGCAATGACCAGTACCTACTTGGACGCAAGAAAGATTATTCTTCTTACTTACATCCCAAAATATAAGTCTTCTGGACTCACTGGATGAAAAAATTCACAAGAAGAAGCCTGGATTACTAATAAATAAAACAATCATTCATCAGAACAATGCAGCAGCCCACAAAGTTGCTTTTGCTAGTGGAAACATTGAATGATTTGAAGCATCGATTTTGCAAACACCTCCCTATCCACCTGATTTAACACCCTCTACTTTCCACATATTCCTACAGCCCAACAAATTTGGATTGGGAAACGTTTTAAATCTACTTATTATAGTTTGGTAGCCATAGAAGGCTTTGTTGCAGACCATTCTGTAGCGGGACTTTGAATTTCGCTGCACTACACTAGTTCCCTCACACATAAATTATACCATCGCAGCGGTATGAGCGCTCGACGGCAGAGAAAATACTAAAATTGTAACTCTTTTTTTTCTACCTGTTTCTATTGTCTCTTGAGAGCGGAAGCTTAATGCAGACGTGATCTGATGAAGACGAAAAAAACTTGTTAATGTGTAGACATATTGTGGAAGTTGTTATGACATTTGGAGGAGGGAAGCAACGTAAAATAAATTGCATTTAATATCAAGACAGTTTTGTATACATTAGAAATTCCTGGACAATGAAACTTATTGCAAGATTTCGGAGCAGACTTTTCACGCAGAAATGAAGTAGGAGATTTTTGAAGACCTGGACGCTGCACGAAAGAAGACATGTTAACATGGTAAAGAATGAACTCTTATCTACGCCATTTCCCCCTGTCAGTTACATTTCGTTATTCTCTGTTCCTTTCAAATAGTTTTTGTAGTGGAAATTGGTTTGACTTTTGCTCAGAAACGCCACAAGGACCACCCCAACAATAGCTTTTCCAAATCACGAAGTCCGGTAGCTTTTCTGGAGGAGGAGGAAATTAGTGTTTAACGTCCTGTCGACAACGAGGTCATTAGAGACAGAGCGCAAGCTTGGGTGAGGGAAGGATGGGGAAGGAAATTGGCCGTGCGATTTCAAAGGAACCATCCCGGCATTTGCCTGAAGCGATTTAGGGAAATCAGGGAAAACCTAAATCAGGATGGCCGGAGACGGGATTGAACCGTCGTCCTCCCGAGCTTTTCTGTAATACGCAGTCCGATTTGCATTTCATTCTTTCCCTTTTTCACGGTCATTTACGATTTTAAAACCCCCTTTTTATTCACCATTTCTTCCCACATTTTCAACCTTTTCTTTTTTATTAACCACTACAATTCAGGCATTTCACGAGAGGAATTTATTCACTGGAAATAATGTTTTACGAAGCACATTGCCCTACAGGGGACTACACAAAAAATAAACGTATTTCCAACTTAAAAACATGGACTTTCACTGTTAGGCTGGGAAATGTTCTCCTCACATTGTATTATGGCACTGGCACAACAGTACAACTAAAGTAGAAGGGATGTTCATAAAATTTGTAGTAGCCACCAGAAAGATCGCGGGAGGCGCACATTGGCACGGCGCGTCACGGGCGGTAGTTGCCGCAAGTAGAGTCCCGTCCACCAGAGGGCACGCGAGAATTCGGACGCGACCTCTGCCGGCGTAACAACAAGAAGAACAACAACAACTCCAGCAGCACGGGCCGTGCCCATTCAGTCAACATCGGGCATGCCTAGGACACAGTCCCGGTCTACGCTAAGTGAAGTGCGACGTAAACGTGAACAGTGTTACTACACAATTGGCGACGAGTAGGGTCGTTCTTTCGCGTGTTGCGTCGTTGTTCCGGTTTCGCAGTTTCTCCACGGCATGGAGGATTTGGTGCGAGTTTTGGTTGCGCAGCAGACGGAACTCATGGCCACCATGAAACAAGTGCTTCCGGCGTTGCTCTCCACGCCGTCTGCTCCGGCGCAGTTCCCTCCTCCCTTTCCCCCATATGACGAGACGGCGGAGGATTGGGACGCATATGAACATCGCCTTCGGCAGCATTTCCAGGCGTTTCATGTTGCCGAAGCGGAGGTATGTCGTGCTCTCTTCTTGTCTTGGATATCTCCCTCGCTGTATCAAGTTTTGCGGCAACTACCGCCCGTGACGCGCCATGCCAATGTGCGCCTCCCGCGATCTTTCTGGTGGCTACTACAAAATTCATTGCCTGATAAATAGAACAAAAGTTTAATCAATCATATTTTCATATTATAAACTAGAAGATTCAACTGAGAAAACCTGTAAATTCAAGAGACATATGGGACAACCAGTGCTTACATTCAGGGGAAGCATATTCCAGAACACCAAAAACGAACACATTTGTCTGGGGATTGTTTGATAGGCTGGGGAGAGGGTATGCAGTAGGATAAGAAGAATCCAGCTTTTGTGTTGGGCTTTCCTCATAGCCAGGATTCTTGGTGCATTGCTCCCCTCCCCTGCCCACCCACGGACACACAATGACACCAGTCTCACTCCTGTCCAACTACCTCAGAAAAGTTCTCTCTTGTTCCTGAAAAAGGAACCTATATTTCTGAAAGCTAAGGAGTACTGTTATCTACTGTTTTTCTGGGAAACTGACATTCTGAAGATAAGTTATGCTTATGCGAATTTAACATCTTTTAATTTTTTTAAGACAGCCATCCAATGCCATTAAAACAAGTCCAGTCCTCTTTGGTGGCAGTTCTGTGGTTCTGAAGGCAGTCTATAAGCACTAAACCATGAGAATCCCTGCAGATGTAATTTTTTATTTCTTTGGTACACTTGTAACTTCCACCACCCATTGTTTCTACTACCCCGTTGTCTCTGGCCTTTTGTGATGAATCCGTGTTTCAAGTACTATTATGACATGTTGAATAAACTCACTGGAATCACATTCAAACATGTCTAGAAACTCTTGAACAACATACAATTGAATCTGTATTTGGTCAACAGTCAACAGATAAATCACTCAGCAAACAGAAAGGTTTTTCAAACTCAAAATATTTTGTAAAATATATCAGCTATTGTCTAACAAGATCTTTGCTTACATAGCTTCTTTTGGTTATCAATGACTGCTATAGAGCTGTTTAGCTTAAAATACATAAATAAAAAGAATCACTGTTCAAATAAAATTCGACAAATATAATGCAAGACGTGTGGTATTTATCAGGGAAAGACATTGATTTTCCATAGTCTACAATTTCAGGAGCTCATGTTTACAATTTAACACATTTTAACTGTAAAAATGAAATCTATTGTCTGGCATCAATTATGTAATTACTGCTGTTGTACCTGCAAAAAATAAACACACGTATTATGATGTCAATATAATATAACAAACAAGAAAATTATGATAAGTACTCCAAAAATTTAGAAAATATATACCTGGCATGTATTTCAGGGGTACCATTATTATACTTGCTTCCTCTTTCCCACATTCCAAAATCTGGCGTGCGATATGCTCGTTCAACATAATAAACCAAATTTTGCACAAATGCCACCTCATCTTGTGTGTATATAATTTGTAAACCTGAGGTTATCATTTGCACTAGGAACAACAGGTATAGTGAAACAACATCAATCTGTGAGAGAAAAAACAAAACACTATATAAAATGTCACACTGGTTGTTTTTCTCAGCAAGATAGAAAAAAAGATGAGCCAATATACCAAAAATATGTGTTAAGTGTCCAAATAGATCCAATCCTTTGATACTTATTTCTCAATGAAACTAAGAGTACTGATTTTTTTAAAAAAATTCAAAGACTGTGTTCAAACAAGAGGTACTTATATTTTACCTGCAAGTGTGAATAATCATCATCACTGAATACTTCATCACCAGTGATTAAATGGAATTTGCAGTGAAGTGCATATTTGCTGCTCTGTTGCTTTTTGAAAAGTTCTATGCGATGTGATTGCTTAATCCAGCATTCTAATATTCCTCTCATACATTTTACTGCCGACTGGCCCAATTCATGGGATTTTCCTCGGTCATCGTCAATGCGCCTACAAGAAGCATTATATAGTATCACTGTTCTTGATGGCTGTGGCTTGTTTGTAAGACTACAAACATTTTTTTTTTTTTTGCTTCATATTTTATTACGTAATTGATCACATTCAAAGTAAGTATGATCAATAAATACAACAAGGCAGAGGACAGAATCAGTGTGGAAATGTGTGACAAGAAAGCAACAGACTACATCAAAATAAACAAGAAATTACAAACAGGAGAAAAATTTTCAAGGAAACAGCTGTTGAAGTAATTTAACAGTAAAACTGAAGCCAACCAAAAGAACATGCAAATATGAACAGACTAATAAAAATGGAGAGAAAATATTCAGATATAACAAATGCAAAACAAAACTAAAAAAAGTGAGAGAGAAAAGTGACTGAAGAGGCAAAACTACACAGCTAAAAGAGTAACTATGTTGGTATCCTTCAGATCAGATAAGGTAGCAGGAGCATAAAATTTAACAAAAGTAAGAGAACTAACCCAGGACATTTTACATTTTTACAGCAAGATTTTTATTTATGGTCATTTATCTTTTGTCTGGTTTCGTGTCATCTTCTATTTTTCCTATCTTGTGCTAGTCTATTCATATGTGTATCAACATCCACATCCACAATAAACAGTTTTACATATTCTTGTTTCTTTCTACTGGTTCTTCCAGTATCAAATTTTCTATTCATATATACTTTAGTATTTGTCCCATTAAAAATCATTTCTCCTGCTTTGGTTTGTAATGCATTATTTCCACCCAAAATCCTTTCTTGTTGCTCTTCATTTTATACTTCATCCTGCTGTAACCAGAAGGCTGGCACCTTTTCAAAACTACTGTTTTCTCTTTCACAGAGGGAACAGCTTCCTGGCAGCAGTATACGACTTAAATAAAGCAGTTACTGAAATGGTTACATAGCTGGTGCCATAATTGTAACATTTATTTGCACAGTTTCAGACTTTCCAAAAGTATCATTTATGATGTATGAAATTTAGCAGTATATGTTTTGCAAGTGCTACTATTTACCTCTTTTGTTGCCAAATTGAGTTAGTTTTGTTAATCCTGAAAGCCAAGAAAAGCAACTGTGAGTTTATGAAAGTACACTGACAGTACCAGTACTTGCAAAATCATAGTCATTGCTCACGAATGAGCATACTGCCATCAACTCTTGTATGGTGTTCATATTTAAGGTTACATGTATAATCACCCATTAGCAGTATTGGGTGCCTCCCATTCTGTGACTATGCAAACTGTTCAATCCATTGACAACAGTATTCCTAAATCTGTTCTTCCTTGTGATTGATATTGCAGCATTTTACGTAGCAGCATATTTTCTGGCACTGTGACAATCAGCTGATGACATTTAATTGGTATGTTAGTTCATCATGCACCATTCTTTTATATGTCATTGTTTTCTTACGTTTTCACTTCTCACTTTGTCCCTCAGTGTCCATATGCATCTATCTGTGTGCTGTTTTATTCTGCCTTCATCATTCTGACAGAGAGTCCAACATTGTAAAATCTAATTTGCATGTCTTTCTTTATTTGTTTATCAAAGTTTCTTTTAAATATTTCATTTAATTGGTAACAATTTGTTAAATACTTGTCTATATCTGTCTGGTCTGTAAATTGCAGAATATTGTACCAAAATACATAAAGTC
This sequence comes from Schistocerca nitens, assembly GCF_023898315.1. NCBI lineage: Eukaryota > Metazoa > Arthropoda > Insecta > Orthoptera > Acrididae > Schistocerca > Schistocerca nitens. The sequence continues at coordinate 215,836,163 of NC_064619.1, forward strand.
TGTTACCCATTCTAATAATTTGTTATTAACACAAATTCTTCTTCATTCCCAGTTGTACCAATTATCTTCATTTTACTATCTGAAACTTTCATACAGTCCTATGAGAAAAGTTTTGAAGTTTGTATTCAAACCTTTGTCACTCATCTTTCGTTTCAGTCATTACCATCTAGTCATCTGCCAACAATAATGTTAGCAGCAATGTGTTTTTTCAATTTTAACACCAGGGGAATTTGTTTCTTTCCAATCTTGGAGTGAGGCATCTGTATAGATATTAAATAATAATAGTGATAAACCACATCATTTTCTAGGTCCTCAATTAATCTCTATTGTTTTTACCATTTTCCTGGGATAATTTAAACCAGCTAAACTGTCTGTAGTTCTTCTTTTGTGGCCATACGGGGCAGTAGGTGAGGGGGGAGGGGTTACGTGTAGCATGAGGAATGACACAAATGAATGAATTTTAACTCAGGTACAGTAAAAGCGTGTGTGTGTGTGTGTGTGTGTGTGTGTGTGTGTGTGTGTGTGCGCGCGCGCTTGATGAACGGCTTCTCTCTCAGTAAAATGGGGCACTAAGATGCCGCTATTGCATATTTTAAGAGCAAATCATCATCATTTTGATACGCAAATATATCTCATTATTGGTTCAGATGAAGCAGACATTGAAAGGCAGATACATGTAACAGTATTCCTAATTGCTTAACATCAGTAAAGCGAAGCATCATTTTTAAATCTTCAATAATATTATGGAAAGGATAGATTCCTGTTCACCATACAGAGGAGATGTTGAGTAGCAAACAGGCTGTCTGCAACTCAACATTCCTTTATACGGTAAGTAGGAAATTATCCTTTTCATAATATTGTCATTATTCCATGCTGGATTTTTCCAATGATTTTTAAATCATCTGTGCTTGATCACAAGTGATCCCAGCAACAGCAATTTGGGTGTTTTCCAAGGGGACTAACCGGATCCCAAACCTTTCACAGCAGATTTTAATTATGAGAACAAACAAATGTCTAAATTGCTTTCAACAGCATAAATTTCAGCTTTTTAGAATGACAAAATCTTTCCTATTGGTGTAAGCCGTGATTGTTAACATACTGGAGACGAGTGACTAGCTCCTGCATCTCACGGATTTACTCCAAAAAGACAAGTGACATAGGACCACCGTCAGCCATTTCTCAGGTTTCTAAATGTATTCCAATGTTTGTTTTGTTTCTGGCATCTGTGAACAGGTATTCTATGATTTTTGTTTCATTATTTATGTTATAGAAGAAGTGTCAGTGAGCCATCAAGATGAAGCTGCTGCTGTTGATGCTGTATCAGAGATCCCTCTGTCTCACGTCTATCAATCTGCCTCTTTCGACTGAGCTCTGAACCGACGACAACACCATCGCTCCACAGCTTCCAGTTTTTGAAGAACCACATGGAATTCAAGTTCATGTTGACCATAACTCTTCTGTGTTTGATTGTTCCACCTACTTTTTTGATGAAGAACTGTTGAAGAGGGTAAAATGAGAGACAAACTGCTATGTTAGTACAACTATTCACAAGCTAGCTACAACACAGAACCTGAAGCCGCACTCGATTTGGCACAAGTGGAGTACTGTGAAACTTAGTGAACTGTATAAGTTTTTTGGTGTGGTTTTTCATATGTGCCTTGTTGGAAAACCTAAATTGACACACTATTGTTCTATGAATCCTATGTTACAGACCTCCTTTGCAGGAAAGTGTTTGTCAAGAGACTGCTTTTTATCATTTCTGTGAATTCTACATCTCGTAAAGAATGTAGCTCTTATTTCAAAAAGCCAAGATGGGCATGATCCTATTCATAATGTGAGAACCATCTTTGATACATTTGTGATAAACAGTGAAAGCTTACAAATCAGCAGGAAATCTCACTACATATGAAGGAATTTGTCCTTTTCAGAGCTGACTTACTTTCAAGGGCTACATGAAAATTAAGCCTAACAAAGTACGGCATAAATTTTTTATGTTATATGAAAGTGGATAAAATTTGAAATATGAAAAGCTAATAACAGAATTTTGCATGTAGTAAACAGACGGCAAATGGCTCTGAGCACTATGGGACTTAACATCTATGGTCATCAGTCCCCTAGAACTTAGAACTACTTAAACCTAACTAACCTAAGGACATCACACAACACCCAGCCATCACGAGGCAAAGAAAATCCCTGACCCCGCCGGGAATCGAACCCGGGAACCCGGGCATGGGAAGCGAGAACACTACCGCAAGACCACGAGATGCGTAAACAGACGGCATGAATGTTACTATGGTAAATGCCATATTCTACACATGAATCAATTTTACACTCGATCATCTGTGGAAAAACACAACTAAGGCAGTAGGTACAGTAGTGAAAAAAGGACTAGCTAAAGATCACGTAGCCCAGAGACTGACAGAAAATGAACTTTTGTTTTGCAAACAAGACAATTTGCTGCCTGCAAAATGGAAAGACACTAGGGTTGTATTTATTTTGACAATGAAACAGAAAACAACAGCATCTAATGACGATGTCAGAATAAAGTTAGAAATTACAGAGAAGATGAAACCTGACTGTATTTTGGATTACAATAAAAACAGGGCTGTAGTGGACCACAGTGGCCAGGTAATGGCATACTACCCGTCTGAGAGGAAACAAATGAAGTGGTGTAAGAAAGTTTTTTCTCACAGTTTCATGATGATGGCCATAAATTTGAATGTTTTATACAAAAAGTTGAAGCTGACTAACAAACATCTAGTTGAGTTCATTACTGAACTGGCAGACACTTTGGTGAACACTGGTTGTCTGGTTGAATCAATTTCCACTCAAAACAGTTCACCTGTGGATAGACTCAGTGGACGACATTTCTCTAAATTGATTCCACCTTCAGAAAGGTAAAAATGGTCTCAGAGAAGGTGCAAAGTTTGAGCAGAAAGAAGCATGGCAAGATCTGGCAAAGTGGTGAGGAGAGATACCGGACAATTTTTATAGAAGAAAGATCCATATTTCAAATGCAATAAACTTATCTGTTTTATGAACAGGTTCCCTAACATGTAACTTCTCTTTAAGAAACAGTTCTGTTCCCTGCAAGGGATCAGCGCATTTAAGTATAATATCTCTCTTCTGCTGATTAGTAAGAATGTTGGTAGACAACGTAACCACAATAAAGCTCTCACATGTCCAGATGAGTGTTTGATTGCTTGTTACAGTTACGAGCACATCAAAGTCAGTCAGTGGAATTCAAGCTGAAACTGACAAGTGGTGACCCCAATGTGATCCAGAACTGCAAGGAACTGAACTGCAACTGATTTGTATCAAGTCTACATGATGTTGGAAGAACCAACAGTGTCAAGATTAGCAGTCTACTTGTCTCAGTTTTGGCCCAATAACCCGTCCTGTGATTCTGTTCACCAGAATCACAGTCGACACAACAAAGTTTGGCCTCGGAGTAAGCCAACTGGATCACTACTCCGCAGCTGAGGTGCAAGACGTCATCACTGTGCCCCCAGGGGCAAATTCCTATGAGAATCTCAAGGCACAATTTAAACAGAGTGTCACTGGCTCACAGGAGTATAGAATATACCAAGTTCTTATGTAAGAGGATATTGGAGATCATAAGCCATGGCAACATCTATGGTGTCTGCACAGCAAGATGGATCAGTCACAGTGCCGGACAATGTATTGCACACTCAGGTAAGGGCAATAGTGGTATCTCAAATGAACATGTAATATGATGCCATGGCAGAACTTGCAGACCAAATACAGGAAGCCATCAGCCCAGCCCAGATTAGTGCAGTCATGGCAGAGTGCAGCAGTACGACAGTCTCGGCAACATTTGCACATACCAATTATAGCTCACTCTTGGCAAAGGTGGAAATGTAATGCACACAGGTTGGTGCAGGAAACAATACTGGGCGCTACCAAAGATGTTGAAGGAGCCCGTCTGCTAGCACGATAAGTCATCTCAGGGTGAGCAGCCTGTTGTTAGTATCACTAATGATTCAGTAAGCAGATACAAAAATGTAGGTACTGTGCTTTCACCCAAATGCTGGTGGCAGTTGGTCATGCGTGCAACCCCCCATTGCCTGTTCATTAGTGACAGAAGCGCTGCCCTGAATTTTCTGGTGGACACTGTTTCGGACCTGAGTATCTCACCGTGGTCTCAGAGACATTGCTGCAGGCCACAAACTGCCTTCTGTCTATTGGCTGCCAAAAATTAAACTATTGCAACTTAGGGCATCCAGAGTAAGGACTTAAATTTAGGATTACATCATCCATTCATCTGGGATTTTACTGTCACAAATATCACCGACGCTACAATCGGCACAGATCTCTTGGAACATTACAACCTCTTGCCAGACATAGTCAACACCCAATTGGTTGGCAGCATTACTGGGTTAACTACCACTGGGTTTCATTGCAGCACAGCCATCCACAATGTGAAGCTGATACAGGCACAAGAGGGTAAGTGCACTTCTTTACTAAGTCTGTTTCTGATTTCACCAGATCACCAGAAGCACCTAAGCAAATACCACACAGTAAAGTGCACCATATCGAAACGATGGATGGAACACCAGTGTCAAGCAAACCTAGACGTTTCCACCGGACCACCTCGCTATTGCTAAAACAGAGTTTGACACTGTGCTATGAGAGGGCATCATCAGACAGCCAAGCAATCCGTGGGCCTCCACCTTACACCTGGTGCCTAAGAAAGATGTGGCCTGATGCTCCTGTGGAGACCATCATGCGCTTGATGCGAGAACAGTGCCTGACTGTTATCCTGTGCCACTGCTAATGGATTACAGTTAGGTATTACACGGTACAATGATATTCATTGTATTGGACTGTGCAACAGCCTATATCCTGATACCAGAAGCAAAAGAACATACCCCAAAGACTGGAACTACAATGCCATTTGGGCTATTTGAAAGCATGAATACAACATTTGGATTACGGAAGGCAGCAAAGACATGGCAGAGGTTTACTGATTCTGTCCTTCAAGTCCTTCTGTTCTGCTTTGCAAACCTGGATGATGTGCTCGTGTTCTCAGCCATCCCGAGCAACATTGACAACACCTGCAGGAAGTGTCTGGAGCATTACAGAGTCATGTTGAACATTGCTAATTGTGTTTTCAGGCAACGTGATGTTACTTTCTTTGGACACAGAATTTCATCTGTGGGCTCTCTATCTTTAACAGAGAATATCGAAGCAGTTCTTCAGCTCCCTAGGCCACCCGCAACCAAGAAACTGTGGCGGTTCCTAGGCATGCTGAACTTTTATCATTGTCGCCTATCTCGTGACGCAAAATGGCAGGAACGATTGACTGTGGCACCAGCAGGACGTAAAGTGAACGGTAGTTCCTCAGTGCAGTGGACCGAGGCTATGTGCTTCACATTTGAGAATGCGAAACAGAGCATGGCTGACACAGTATTCCTTGCACATCCCAAACCCAATGCTCCCCTAGTGTTGGAAGTGGATGCAACAAGATGGCTATCGGTGTGGCACTACAACAATAGTCAGAGGGCTCATGGCAACCATTGGTGTATTTCTCTCACAAACTGTCCAAATCTCAGAGGAAGTGCAATGCCAATGACTGTGAGTTGCTGGTTGTACATGAGACAGTTACATTCTTTCTACCACAGATTGAGGCATGAATATTTACAATCTTCATGGATCACAAACTGATGACCTATTCAGGTAAATGGAACACTATCAACTGCTTTCCTCATAAATATAACCATCTTGAATTTATAGCACAATTCAGGACTGACATCAAGCATTTTTTAGTCTTGATAAATAGTAGCTGACTGTCTTTTGCACATCAGCAGCATGATGGGGCCTACTGATTTCTCTACACTGGCTCGAGCGCAAAAAAATGATGAAGAGCTCCGAACGATTGCAACTCACTGACATTGTGGAAAAAGATGCCAGGCTGTACTGTGATATCTCCTGAGGAAGACCTCACCTATTTCTTCCATCAGCAGACAAGTTTACGACAGCATTCACAACATGTGCCACCCAGGAGACCATCCCACCTTTAGGCTGATGTCTCAAAGTTTCAAGTGGCTGGGATGGAAAAAAAGACTGTCAAAGATGGGCATGAACATGTCTAAAATGTCAACGGTGTATGGTTTCTTGCCATGTGCAAGTGCCGAACCATGCATTTTACACATGTTCATATTGATGTTATAGGACCACTCCCTCCATCAAATGGTCAACACTATTTATTGACCTTGATAGATTTATTTCACCCTGTGAGCAGAGGCAGTGGTCATCGACAACATTAGCAGTGAAAAATTGGCCTCTACATTTGTGTCATCTTGGTTAGCGAGATTTGTTTGCCTTCTGCATATTACTATTAGTTGCGGTTGGCAATTTAAGTCATGCTTATTCAGACAACTTGCCAAATTTTGTGGGTATGCCTGCCACAAGATTACTAGTTACCATTCTGCTGGCAATGGCATGATTGAGCACTGGCCTTGCTCCCTGAAGGCAGTGCTCATGCGCCATGACACAACTTGGACATTGGCTTGTCCTATTGTCCTCCTCGGCTGGCAAACCACATATGAACCTGACATTGATTCTTCAGCTATGAGGCTAGTCTATGAAGAGACTCCAGGTGAATTCACTGATGCTGTTGTTCTGCATACGTCTACACAAGACCAGCCAGAATTCTTACATCATATGTGGGACCATATCGCACAGATATGACATTTGAAAACTTCCCATCACGGCACACCACCTTGTTATATGCTTCAAGATATAGTTAACCTTGAAATAATTGATTTCTATGAACACAGTTTTTTATAAGTACGAGGGCCATTCAGAAAGTAACCTCGGGTTGATTTAAAAAAATACACCAAGTTAAATAAAAATATTTTAATATATACATCTTACAACTACATCTTTGCACTATTTTTCTACATAGTCTCCATAGCGATTGAGGCACTTATCGTATCTCTTCACAAGCTTTGAAATTCCTTCTGCATAAAAATCACCCACTTGTGCCTGGAGCCAGCCTGTGACCGCATCTTTGAGCTCTTCGTCGTCATCAAACCGCTGTGACCCAAGCCATTTCTTCAAATGCATGAAGAGGTGGTAATCACTTGGCGCCAGGTCTGGGCTGTAAGGTGGATGGTTGATAACGTCCCACTTGAAGGACTCAAGAAGGGCCGTTGTTCTGCGAGCAGAGTGACGACAGGCGTTATCGTGCAAAAAAACGATACCGGAAGTCAGCATACCACGGCGTTTGTTCTGTATAGCCCGTCGTAACTTTTTTATTGTTTCACAGTACACGTCTTGATTAATGGTCGTACCACGTTCCATGAATTCAACCAACAACACCCCTTTGGCATCCCAAAACACCGTTGCCATCAGTTTTCTGGCAGAAAAATCTTGCGAGGCTTTTCTTGGTTTGGTAGGCGAATTTGAATGTGCCCACATCTTTGATTGTTCTTTTGTCTCAGGGTTCACGTACTTAATCCAGGTTTCGTCACCGGTCACGATTCTGTTTAACAATGGTTCTCCTTCATCCTCATAACGTGACAGAAAGTCTAATGCAGAGGCCATTCTTTGAGTTTTGTGGTGGTCGGTAAGAATTTTGGGCACTTATCGTGCACAGAACTTACGGTAACCCAATCTTGCTGTCACTATCTCGTACAAGAGAGTCTTAGAAATCTGTGGAAAACCAGTAGACAACTCCGACATTGAGAAACGTCGATTTTCATGAACTTTTGCATCAACTGTCTGAACGAGTTCATCAGTCACCAATGATGGTCTACCACTCCTCTCTTCATCAGGAACGTTTTCTCGTCCACTTTTAAATAAACGTACCCATTCACGGACAACTCCTTCACTCATAACTCTTGGTCCGTACACGGCACAAAGCTCACGATGAATAGCTGCTGCAGAATATCCTTTGGCTGTAAAAAACCTTATGACAGCACGCACTTCACATTTGGCGGGGTTTTCTATTGCAGCACACATTTCAAACTGCCACAAAAACTAAACTAGTGCAGGTACGACGTTCACTCGACCACGGCTTGATGCCGACTGACCTGTTGAGTGCGTTAACGCACAGATGGCGTCGCTACTCCCCCCACAACCCGCACTGTGACCAATCGGAGGTTACTTTCTGAACCGCCCTCGTATATTGATACCCTATGGTATCGTGGGATTCCGAATGTTCGTTGGCTTGATTACATTACAAAATACAATGTCATTCGTCTTTGCAGCGAAGCCAAAATAGAACAGCAGAAACATACTTGATTTTCATTTATGGAGGAACCTCTGAAGACAAAGTTCATCATAGTGCTTTTTTCTTGCTGTCTATTTTTGCCACTGGGTCATCAACAAATGCCTGTAAATGAGCTTTTGTGCCACTTATTGTCTCAGCTCATGGGCAAATTTTCATTGAGTTTTGTGAGAGTGTATCTCAAAGGGGAATTTGCTGCAATTTTCATTGAACACTTGGTATATTGTACTACAGCCAACCATATAATCTACTTGTACCTATCTGCCTCCGTAAGGCTTTTTTGTGCAGTATAGAATATGACTTGACAGCTGCTCCCATGTCATGATCCAAACTGATGGCATTAAACCACCATTGCAACCTCCATACACTGGCCATACCATGTGTTATGAAGAGGTATGCATATGCTTAACATCTGGTGAATGACAAGACAATGACCGTTTCCCTCAACATAGTCAAACCTGCATATGTATTTCAAGAGGCATTACTGTCCACAACCCCTCAAAGACATCAGAATCTTCCAGAGCCTGATACCCAGCCACAAGTACTGCAGTTGCCACAACCACCCACCACAGGACAACCACTGGTGCTGTCAACCCATTTGGATGATGTGTACATTTTCCTGCTTGTTTCCTCTACATCAGCACTTTGCTTCCACCAAGGGGCTACATATAGTGTCTGACACGAGTGTTGTCATGCACTAGTGCAGAATTAAGTGTCCACATAGTGTTGGTTGCGCAGTATCACATAATGTAACCAACTGAACTGCAGGTGTCAAAGCAGTTTCACACCCACCCACAAGGGATACTGTGTTTTTTTATGTTTTTCATTCTTACTCTATGTATTCCTTTTATTCCTTGTTTTTGTGAATTTACTGAGTCATTTTTGCTCCTTGCTTATTAACTGTTACTGTGTTACTATGGGTTAACTAGTTCCCTTTAAGCAATTCTGTTTTCTGCAAGAGATCAATGGATTAAAATATGATATCTCTCTTCTACCAAGTAGCATGGGTGTCAGCAGATGACATACCAGCAATAAAGCTGTTATACCTTCAGAAGAGTGTTTGATTGCTAGTTCTGGTTATGGGCATGTCAAAGCAAAGTCGCTCAGTCAAAGTCAAACAAAAACTGACAAGATTATGTTAACATACTGACAGAGATTGTATTGACCTTCAGATGAGTTGTTAGCCTTGTTTTTATATTTTAGTTATGGGTTTTTTTGGAATAAATGTAAATTAAAAAATGACAACATCCATTCAATACAATCTTAGTTCATAGCAACAACATCCATCTGCTAACATATGCTGGTAACTGTGTTTGATGACACCTCAAGTTTTTTACAATGATGACTATTGGTGCCAATGAATTGTTGAACAAAACTAGTTTGAAAACTAGAAAAATTACCGTGGGCATAGCAGTTCATTCAATGACCAATAATGCCTGAATAATCCAAATAGGGAATATGGTGAAGTTAAGCTCTGTCATTATGGTGGTTGGGGAATTAAAGAGATGTACTGCCATGACTGTGTATTCAGAAGGGCAAACTCCTGGCAAAAGAAGTAGTTGCTTCCAAGTTGTACTACAGGAAGCAGCACCGTTTTTCAAAGTATCGACTTTTTGTCTAATTTATTAGCTTAAATTTAGCTGACATAAACACAAATAGCATTAAACGAGACAGAGAGTGTTTATTATATACAGGTTACAGATTAGGTTTCTATGAATTGTCTATCTTGTGTTAATGTACCCATCCTGACTTGTTCCACATTTTTGAAGTTTCCCCATCTACACGGGATATATGGTGTAAGATGAATGAATGAACAAATCGACAGAAAAGACAAGCTGTAGTCATGATCTAGGTATTCCTTTACTAAACTGCATGCCCATCATTCAAACAATAGCTTCAGCTGCTGATTTTCTCAGTTAGCCTACTCTTGTTCAGTGGTATTGTTGCTCTTGCCATATTTTTAATAGTGTGAAAGTTATCACCTTCATCAGATTTAGAGAAACATACACACACACACACTCATACTCGCACAACTAACCCACATATGGCCACTGTCATCTCCGGCCACTGAGGCTCGAATCTCAGTTGAAGTGGGGAGGCGGAAGGATAGCAGAGTAGGGGGTGGGGGAAGATGCTGCAGTGCTGTCTACGGGAGGGGATGTGGTGGGGACAGGATGGTGGGCCACACTTACAGTTTATTGGGAGTGTTCTGGGAATCTGTTGTACATCTGTAAAGAGTCCCATGTTCAGAAGTTTTGTGCACACCATTCTTAAGCACTCGCTGACTGTTTGGGATCCTCATCATGTTTGATTTAAGGAAGACATTGATTAAACTCAGAAATGTGCTGCTAGATTTGTTGCTGCTAGATTTGTTACCAGCATCTGAGTCAACCAGTATAAGACACTTATGGAAATATTTCATGAGTTTCGATGGGGATCACTGAAAGGGAGAAGACAATCTTTTCACAAATTGCTATTGATGAACTTAGAGACTCACAATTTGTGACAGACTACAGAATGATTCTACCTCATACAACATTAGTCATGTAAAAGGAGAAAATAAGAGATATTACAGCGTAAAAAGACACTTGTTTGTCACTCATTCAATTTGTCTGTGGAACATGAAAGAAAATTACAAACAACAGTACAAAGTGCCCTCCATTATGCTCTGTACAATGATCTATGGAGTATTATGTGGTTGTAAAAGCAGATGTTGATAAAATTCAGGGTTTATCACTCATGCAGTCAAAATACAGGTAAGTGAGAAATTTATAAGTTACAGTGTCATTAAAATTACTTAATAACTGACACTTCTTTCTTTGGCATGACAATGCACAGTTCACCTGCAGTTTCTTACTAGTGATGTGGAAGATGACATGCATGGGAACTGCTAACAGCTCATTTAACAACTGACAGCTGCAGCAGGCAAAACACATTTGTCAATGTTGACAGCCCTCTCCCTGTCATCTGAGTTTTAATCAAGTCACAGCTGAGAGCCAATGTGGCAACACTATAGCCATATAACAAACAGTTTTAATCAGAGTACAGTACTACGAATTTTGCAGCTCGATCCCAAAGTTTCAAAATATGTCACCTTAAATATGTGTATGCAATGAAACTCAACACCAAAGGAGTATGATATAATGACAAATTATTGTACATGATGACTCCTCTTACAGGATGGATAAAAACATGATACTACACACAGAGTGTCACAGACTGCCTGTTGGCTTCTGTCTCAGGTTCTCCAGCCAACATTTGTTTGAAGATTTTTCTGACATTTTTTTAGCACGAGTACTGGTGGCAGACTGGAGTTGAACTCACACCATAGATTATATGTACCTGGCACACCAATGTCCAAGGGTTTTTCCATGGTCATTACCACTGTGGTTCTCCCCTTGTTACTTGTAATGGTCATCTGCTGCTGCACAAAAGTCCAGGATCCATTCGCCTTGAGGCTTTCTCTTTCTTATTGAAGCTATTGTCATGTTTGTGTATTTCTATAGTAGCTTTGAACATCCAAGCTTGATAGTTCTTTTCTACAGTAATCACTTGCATGTCCGGGAATTTTACTATGTGGTCCATCTCATACAGTGCACACTCCACCATGGCCAATTCCTCCACCTGCCCCAACCTGCAATGCCGCTTATGTTGAGTGATCCTGATGTTGATCGATTGTCCAGTAATTCTAACAGATTTTTCCTTATGTACATGATATTTGGTATATTCCTGACATTGCAGTGTGTCCTTTGTCTCCTTTGCTGATCTGAGACTCTCTTTGATCTTCTTCGTCAGTTTATCAACAATCTTTAAGGCATGTTGGCACAAGATGTGGTTGATTCTGTCAGTCACTCTGGGAATGTGTGGCAGAAAGACCATACCTGACATTTCTTTTTCCAACATGTCTCTTTGCCATGTGTTTGATTTTACAACATTTCTTATTTAACTGGTGGAGTACCAATTTCTTGCATTACGAGTGTATTAATGATGACTCTTTTCTGGCCCAGGTGGCAGTTTGACAGTTTGTGCAGGTATCGATCCGTGTGTGTTGGTTTTGGGCACATGCTGTGTTCCAGGTTTTCACAATCCCTTATGACCAACGCATCTGGAAAGGGTAGCTGTTGGTCCTTTTCTTCCTCCATGATAAATTTTATGTTTGCAAGGAGGACTGTTCAGGTGTCTTAAGAAGTCACCAAGCTATTCCTCACCATGGTTCCACACAATGCAGGTATCATAGAAGTACCTGTACTATATCTTTGGTTTACAAGGTGCCAAGTCCACTGCCTGTGGTTCAAAATGTGTAATACAGAAGCCCTACCACCTCGGCTGTGTGGATTACCAAAAATCCAAAGAATAATGTTCCATTAAGACCAACTGCTAGTGCTCCTGGCTCACTTATATAAAAATTGGTGAAATACTTGGCTTCTCTGCTCCAGCTGCAAGTGGGAAAGGACTCAGGACATTTCACTGAGAAGCTGAAGAAACTAAAACTTGGACCAAACGACATCCTGGTCAGCTTTGATGTTGTTTCTTTGTTTACCAAAGTGCCACTCAATGATTCTCTATGGTATATCAGTTCCATTTTCCCCACATTACATTACCAAATTTTCATGTATGTCTCACCATGAACTGTTTCAAGTGGAATGGTAACTTCTACGAACAGCAGGAAGGCATCACAATCGGTAGTCCACTTAGTCCAGTAGTGGCCAACTTCTTTACGGAACATTTCAAAGCACATGTGCTGGACTTGGCACCCTGTAAACCTAAGGTGTGGTACAGATATGTTGATGATGCCTTCATTGTGTCGACCTGTGGTGAGGAACAGCCTGGTGACTTCCTAAGACATCTGAACATTCTCCATGCCAACATAAATTTTACCATGGAGGCAGGAAAGGACCAACAGCTACCCTTTCTAGATGTGCTGGTCAGGAGGAATGGTGAAACCTGGAACACAGCATGTATCTAAAACACACACACAGATAGAAACCTGTGCAAGAAAAGAGGCATGATTAAAATGCTTGTACTGCAAGGAAGACAAATATGTGAGCCATAGCACCTCAGATGCCAGATGCAACACCTGGGAAGGGTTCTGAGGTGCAGTGGGTACTCTACCAGTTACATAGGAAGTGTCACAGAATCAAACACTTAGCAAAGTGACACTTCAGAAAAAGAAATGTTGGGTATGGACTCTGCGCCATACATTCCTAGATTGACACACAGAATTGACCATATATTGTGCAACCAAGGTGTAAAGATATTTATAAGCCAACAAAGATGATCAAAGAGTGTTTCAGATTGGCAGAGGGAGACACATGCAATGCCAGGAATATACTACACACAATCTAAATGTGGAAAAGTTAAGTTGGATTGACTGGATGATCAATCGACACCAGGATCATTGAACAGGAGAGGCTTTGCAGGTTGGGACAAGTGGAGCAATCACCCATGACAGAATGTGCACTGTGTGAGACCAACCACATAGTAAAATTCGCCAATGTGTAAGTTCTTGCTGTAGAGGAGAGCTATCACACCTGCTTGTTCAGTGAAACTGTGGAAACACATAAACATTATAATAGCTTCAACAAGAAATAAGACAGCCTCAAGATGAACATATCCTGGATTCCAGTGCTGCAGCAAATGACCATTGTAGGTAACAAGGGGAGAACCATAGCAGTAATGACCACGGAAAAGTCCCTGGACATTGGTGCACTAGGTACATATATCTGTGGCTGCGAGCTTGACTCCAGTCCACAACCAGCAATGGTGGGTGAACTTCTGACAAAAATAACCACTCGTGCTGTCAAAATATCAGAAAAATCAGCAAACAAATGTCAGCTGAAGAACCTGAGACAGATACCAACAGGTAATTTGTCAACAAGAGGGCAGGAAAGCCTTAACAATTTTGTACAACACAGAGTGTATCACAACAGTTATAATATTTTACAATGAGTGGTATTATCAAATTGCACAAAGAGTTCACAGATAAAACATGATGAGCCTGGAAACTTAATAGATGCAATAAAAAAGAGCAATCTAAAACTTCAATTTGTACTTTAGTGTAAGAGAATCAAAATACCTGTATGACTGATAAAGACTCCAGATAGCAGCAGCACAATATATGCTGTCCCTAACACTCCCAACCTTCTCATCAGTTGACAACACAGGAAAGAGGCCAGTAATTGGACTCTGGTATCGAAGAAGCTGACGTTTCACTAAACAAAGAAAAAAATTGAAAATTAACAGTGAATCCAATATAATCTCTAACATTTGTCCTCCAGTGAACTTCATATTTTCATCCACACATCACCAGGAGGAATAGCTGCTGATGTTAAGAGATCATACTACAGTAAAGTGAGAAATTCTGTGTAGTTAATACAGAAAAAGTATCTCATTTATAAGACTATGTAAATAACAAAGCACAAAAGAAAAAAGTTTTATTTCATGGTGTGATTCCAGGTGTTCCGCCAAATTGTTGTTCCCATTTTATGCACAATATTACGACGGCCACCCCAGCCATATTCTTCAGGCACTGCAAGTTTTGCTGTTATTGTACTATCTGCCTTGACTTTAACCTGACTGTGAACTTTTGTTGGTGTCACACTGCTATTAATAGCCAAGTCTGATTCCCAACACCCAATATGCCTTTTGATGCTCTTTGCTATTCAAAGCTTGAACCCATATTTTGTGGCAATCACATTCTCTCAGTGTTTTACAACTCCGGTAGATATGACAGTCAGCAAGATTTTAATACATTAAGCATTAAGCATTAAGCATTATTTAAATTGAAACCTCTGTCCCTCTTTATTGGGTTTTCTGATATCTTTATTTCAATAGACTCCTTACCATTTGCACCACAATACTGGTCTCAGCTATAGCATTTCACAATTGTATTTGGGGAAGTGCAAAATACACTGGATGCCACGTTCCCATAGGTGTCTTAGTGGTCTTTCCAGATAATAAGCCAGAATAAGGTAGATAAATGAGTTTTAGCTTATGCTGGTCCAATAACTGGAAAGATCACTAGACTCCTGTGGAAACATGGCATACAGTGTGTTTTTCTCCTTCAACTAAGATAAAAGTATGCTTTGTAATTTTAAACATGATCTAGGTCTCTAAAAGCCATGTCTGTATCACATTCCACGCTAATGTGGCACGTCTTCCGTGGGGAAGACTATCAGAACAGTCAAAGAAAGATGCGAGGAACATCAGTGACACACCCAACTAAGACAACTAAGCAAATCAGTTGTCTTACCAGTTCCACTTCACGGATACCCACTATATCTAGAATGAGAATTTGCATTGCCCTTTTCAGATTTTCTAGCTTCCATATCACATTCAAACTTCTGACATCCCATGCTCCAACTCACAGAATGTTGTCCTTTTGTTGGTTACTCAATTTTTTTCTCATGGCCACCTCTCCCTAGGCAGGTCCCTGCTGCAGATCCAAATGGGACACTATTCCAAAAATTTTTGCCAATAGAGAGATCATCATGACATTTTTTTCAGTTACAGGTCACTTGTCCTGTGAATGCATATTAAGTGTCTTGACTGCAATGAGACGAGATCTCGTCCGGTGCAATCCCCAATGATCAGCTTTTCCTTCTCATCCCGTTCATTAAGTCTCGCCTGACCAGGGATTCTGTGTGACTTTTCTAAATTGTACCCTTTCCCTAAACCTCTCCAGTCCTTTTTCTTCATCCCTCTTCCTCCCCCTTCAACTCTTCTGCCAGAAGGAGGAGTCACTGACTCTGAAAGTTTGTAAAAGATAAATCCTTTTGTGTTTGTGTTCCCCTGCCACCACTTGGTGAGCAAATTTTTTTATCTGTCCATTTACTTTATACTCGTTAGAAGAGTTTGATGCATAAAAAAGGACTTGTATTTGGAAGGAACTAAATAATTGTCTATGATAATTTATTCAACTGTAATACATTATTTATTTCATTTCTTATCAGATGGTTGCCTTTTACAAATGTGAAATACCTTTATTTTTTGTGATTAACTACTTTGAACACTTATCTTGTAAAATCTTCTGTTCATGATTCTTCAGGTACTCCTTGTGAATATGTATTTTGCGTTTTTCCAAATTATAACATAAATTGCAGTACTGCTATCTGTTATTGTAAATATTTAAAGAAGGCTTACCCTACACGTAATTTATCTAGTATTTTTCAATTCTTTAGAAAACAAAGATCAATAATGTAAATCATGATTTTTTTATAACTGTCTTTGTGTCTGACTCATTCCACATCTCCTGTGATGTGCTCACAATCCGAGATCAACAGAAGATGAAATAAATAAATAAAAGATAATAATATGTAATTAACTGAGAGTACACGAAAAGTGTACAATGCAATACCAGTGCATTTGGTAGACACAAGTAAATAGCATGGCTAACTTAAAAAGAAGAAGAAGAAGAAGAAGAAGAAGAAGAAGAAGAAGAAGAAAAAGATAATAACTGCACACTAAAACAAAGACAAAATTCCAAATTTACCTATTCCATAGTATGTGTCTAACTGCCGGACTGTAGCTTCATAATTAGCCATTTTCAAACTGAGGTCTACTTCCAGGTCATATACACTGCCTTGACGGTTCATCCTAAAATTATAATTGAAAACAATGATTTCTAATTTATTCAGTTAATATTTATACCTTTCAATGTAGTTATAAAAGGAAAAAAATTGCACCTTTATGGTAAAATGCAACCTACTGGTATTCACTTCTAAATCAAGAAAAAAGTCTCTTCAGAAAAATCTTAGTTATAGAAATATGCTATATATTTCATATGGTTATAAGGAAACAGTCAGAAATGAAAACTACAAACTTACTCAAGGCACACAAAAATGTGTCAATAAAACACTCACATGCATGGAGACAATATACCATAACAATACTGATTAGCATGGGCAGCACTGAAACAGTGGTTTGGGTTGGTAACTACTTACTAAACATCAGAGTGAACTATTTACGGACACATCCAAGGGAATTAGAATGAAACAACAAACAGAAAAAGAAGTTGTACTACCGGCTGCCAAGCATCCTTTCTTCAACAGCTGTCATTATGAACTGATTACAATCTTCTCCGTTTTCTGTGTTTTCAAATAAAAGCCTGCGTCAACCCTCTGGAACGTGATTCAGAAACTCAATACCATCACACCTGGAAAAAACTGGATATAAAAATATATGATAAGTGCTGAAAATTGTAGCAAGAAATGTGTAATAATATATATATATATATATATATATATATATATATATATATATATATATATATATATATATATATATATATATATATATAACAGAGGGAAACATTCCACGTGGAAAAAATATATCTAAAAAGAAAGATGATGAGACTTACCAAACAAAAGCGCTGGCAGGTCGATAGACACACAAACAAACACAAATATACACACAAAATTCAAGCTTTCGCAACAAACTGTTGCCTCATCAGGAAAGAGGGAAGGAGAGGGAAAGACGAAAGGATGTGGGTTTTAAGGGAGAGGGTAAGGAGTCATTCCAATCCCGGGAGCGGAAAGACTTACCTTAGGGGGAAAAAAGGACAGGTATACACTCGCACACACACACATATCCATCCACACATACAGGCACAAGCAGACATATTTAATATTATATGGATATGTGCGTGTGTGCGAGTGTATACCTGTCCTTTTTTCCCCATAAGGTAAGTCTTTCCGCTCCCAGGATTGGAATGACTCCTTACCCTCTCCCTTAAAACCCACATCCTTTCGTCTTTCCCTCTCCTTCCCCTCTTTCCTGATGAGGCAACAGTTTGTTGCGAAAGCTTGAATTTTGTGTGTGTGTTTGTGTTTGTTTGTGTGTCTATCGACCTGCCAGCGCTTTCGTTCGGTAAGTCACATCATCTTTGTTTATATATATATATATATATACACTCCTGGAAATTGAAATAAGAACACCGTGAATTCATTGTCCCAGGAAGGGGAAACTTTATTGACACATTCCTGGGGTCAGATACATCACATGATCACACTGACAGAACCACAGGCACATAGACACAGGCAACAGAGCATGCACAATGTCGGCACTAGTACAGTGTATATCCACCTTTCGCAGCAATGCAGGCTGCTATTCTCCCATGGAGACGATCGTAGAGATGCTGGATGTAGTCCTGTGGAACGGCTTGCCATGCCATTTCCACCTGGCGCCTCAGTTGGACCAGCGTTCGTGCTGGACGTGCAGACCGCGTGAGACGACGCTTCATCCAGTCCCAAACATGCTCAATGGGGGACAGATCCGGAGATCTTGCTGGCCGGGGTAGTTGACTTACACCTTCTAGAGCACGTTGGGTGGCACGGGATACATGCGGACGTGCATTGTCCTGTTGGAACAGCAAGTTCCCTTGCCGGTCTAGGAATGGTAGAACGATGGGTTCGATGACGGTTTGGATGTACCGTGCACTATTCAGTGTCCCCTCGACGATCACCAGTGGTGTACGGCCAGTGTAGGAGATCGCTCCCCACACCATGATGCCGGGTGTTGGCCCTGTGTGCCTCGGTCGTATACAGTCCTGATTGTGGCGCTCACCTGCACAGCGCCAAACACGCATACGACCATCATTGGCACCAAGGCAGAAGCGACTCTCATCGCTGAAGACGACACGTCTCCATTCGTCCCTCCATTCACGCCTGTCGCGACACCACTGGAGGCGGGCTGCATGATGTTGGGGCGTGAGCGGAAGACGGCCTAACGGTGTGCGGGACCGTAGCCCAGCTTCATGGAGACGATTGCGAATGGTCCTCGCCGATACCCCAGGAGCAACAGTGTCCCTAATTTGCTGGGAAGTGGCGGTGCGGTCCCCTACGGCACTGCGTAGGATCCTACGGTCTTGGCGTGCATCCGTGCGTCGCTGCGGTCCGGTCCCAGGTCGACGGGCACGTGCACCTTCCGCCGACCACTGGCGACAACATCGATGTACTGTGGAGACCTCACGCCCCACGTGTTGAGCAAATCGGCGGTACGTCCACCCGGCCTCCCGCATGCCCACTATACGCCCTCGCTCAAAGTCCGTCAACTGCACATACTGTTCACGTCCACGCTGTCGCGGCATGCTACCAGTGTTAAAGACTGCGATGGAGCTCCGTATGCCACGGCAAACTGGCTGACACTGACGGCGGCGGTGCACAAATGCTGCGCAGCTAGCGCCATTCGACGGCCAACACCGCGGTTCCTGGTGTGTCCGCTGTGCCGTGCGTGTGATCATTGCTTGTACAGCCCTCTCGCAGTGTCCGGAGCAAGTATGGTGGGTCTGACACACCGGTGTCAATGTGTTCTTTTTTCCATTTCCAGGAGTATATATATATATATATATATATATATATATATATATATATATATATATATATATATATATATATATATATATATATAACAGAGGGAAACATTCCACGTGGAAAAATATATCTAAAAAGAAAGATGATGAGACTTACCAAACAAAAGCGCTGGCAGGTCGATAGACACACAAACAAACACAAATATACACACAAAATTCAAGCTTTCGCAACAAACTGTTGCCTCATCAGGAAAGAGGGGAAGGAGAGGGAAAGACGAAAGGATGTGGGTTTTAAGGGAGAGGATAAGGAGTCATTCCAATCCCGGGAGCGGAAAGACTTACCTTAGGGGGAAAAAAGGACAGGTATACACTCGCACACACACCCATATCCATCCACACATACAGACACAAGCAGACATATTTGGTCTTTAAATATGTCTGCTTGTGTCTGTATGTGTGGATGGATATGGGTGTGTGTGCGGGTGTATACCTGTCCTTTTTTCCCCCTAAGGTAAGTCTTTCCGCTCCCGGGATTGGAATGACTCCTTATCCTCTCCCTTAAAACCCACATCCTTTCGTCTTTCCCTCTCCTTCCCCTCTTTCCTGATGAGGCAACAGTTTGTTGCGAAAGCTTGAATTTTGTGTGTATATTTGTGTTTGTTTGTGTGTCTATCGACCTGCCAGCGCTTTTGTTTGGTAAGTCTCATCATCTTTCTTTTTATATATATATATATATATATATATATATATATATATATATATATATATATATATATATATATATATATATATATATTTCTTAAAACCGAGGATTACACAGAAGTTACAGAAGGTAAAGGAATTGGCTCATCAGAAATAACTTTCTCAAACTGAGCAATAAAAATAAATTATTTGGAATAATGGTAGAAAAATTCTGACATATAATAAAAAATTATTTTAATACAAATATTATTTTGTTCCATGGGCCCACTAAAAATACTCTCACTTGATAATGGAACTTATCATTATGTTAATTACTTATACACTGAACAATAGCAACATCACTCATTCATTCATTCACACATTGTGTTCCGTTAATCTCCCAATGAAGAAGAGCCTTCAGGAATGTGGAACAAGTTAAGTTGTACATCAGCAGTCAAAGGCAGGCACTGAAGGCTACTTCCGTGTAGTATACCTTCAATAAATTTTTAGTAGCACTAATCTATTCATTGATAATTATGAGAATTACTTCCAGATTACTTTATACAGGGTAAAACACAATTCCACTGACAAACTTTCAAAGGTTATGACATATCTGGTTTGTTCCTGTGATCACGCTAGTTTTTGTGCAAATACCTCCACAACAGCGAAGAAGCTTGTAACACAAATTAAACAAAATGTACAATGTGCAGCACAGAGTAATGTTACAACCCTCATGGCAAAACACGTACACTTTATTACAGTGTGTTCTGTCTGTTTTGCAAGTGTACAGTATAGCACATAACAAATACAGAACAGTTCCCCTGCAGATACTGTTCAAAATTTTGATCACTACGATTATGGCAAATTGCACAGCAACACACCATTGACTGTCTTACACAATCAAGAATGCCAAGAGTTTGGCATACTATTTCCACAGGTGTGATAATTCTAACAACCAAGTCTGTGCATGTATTCACTGGACTCTCGTAAACTAGGCTCTTCACGTGGGCCCAGAAGAAGAAGCCCTTGTTCTTCTACGGACATGTAAGGAGCCTAGTAATGAGACTCCAGTGAATACTTCTGCAGACTTGTTTGCTATTAGTGTTATGTCTGAGGTGGCCAAAGAACAAGATCACGGCGACGAATCCATTGTCATCCAAACTGTTCTTCAATGTGGTTCCTAACATTGAATGTGAAGCATGCAGGTGCCCTGTCATGTTGAAACCACATAAGCTGATGAATTCTCAGTGGCACATTATCTAGGAACTGTACGAGATGTTGAGGAAAGTTATGTACACCACTCTATTCGCTGTATCAGGAAATAGATAAGGTCCAATCACAAAATCGTTGACAATACCAGCCCATACATTCACAGCAAACTTCTGTTCATAGGATCGACACACCAGTGTGTGTGGATGTTCGTTATCCCTTATATTGCTATTCCTACTTTTGAACATGCCCTCTCTCGTAAACATGGCCTCATCTGTAATTACACGTTGTCATTCCTTACATGGCTATTCCTACTGTTGAATATGCCCTCTCTTGTAAACATGGACTCATCTGTAAACAATATTAAAGTAAGAAAACTGGTGTTTCCTGTACATTCCTTTGGAAACAATTTTCAAATGCCACTCAAAATGGGAAGTTAGCTAGCTGCTACTATTGCACCTTCTGTGGATGATACGGGTGCAATTG
The DNA here is from genome assembly GCF_023898315.1 of Schistocerca nitens. Lineage (NCBI taxonomy): Eukaryota > Metazoa > Arthropoda > Insecta > Orthoptera > Acrididae > Schistocerca > Schistocerca nitens. Next base: position 215,858,104 of record NC_064619.1, read on the forward strand.
TTGTTAATATTGGACTCTAAAACAGTTGATTGGCTGGTGTTTGGAGCTCATGCAATTAGAGGCAGAACTGTTACCAATTGTGTCTAACACACTCTCTTTCATATCGGGTGTTCTAGCATACCTCACACACCCAGTGCCTTAAATTTTAGCATGAAAGATTCCAGTTTCTCATAGGGGCCTATGCACAGATGCAAACGTCCCATGGTGTGGCCAACATCATCACTGCAGGAAGAGCTCAGCAGAGCGTCATTGTCCCTCTCTTCTGCTGCAATACATACATATCAGCTGACTCTTCATCAGTAAACCTATCCACAGTATTGCTGTGTGTCACTATAATCACACAGCTAATATTGTCATGAAGAAAAATCCTGCGCAGAACCACGTAGTGATGAATGTAAAATTGAGGGCAATGAGGTAAGAAAGACATTACTGTTGTCAACAGCAGGTACCAGGAATGAATGGAAAGAATACACACACTGTATACTACCGGCATGTGCATTGCTATACTCTATTTTCAGTGCAATATAGATAAAAAGCTAACAGCAGCAAGAAACCAAACAAAATGCGATAACTCTGTAATGAGCCGCTGGGGACCATGGAATCCTTGTATTAAAATACTCAGAAGGTACACCAACCCCTGAAAGTTTGTCGATGGAGTACTGTTTATCCCTTATGTGTACTGCACACTGGTGTGAAGAACCACCACAGTGTAGTACAGATGGTAACTGATAGAAATACACAATGAGACAAACAGACAGGGCACTTTTATTCAAAGGCAATAATTACAGTGAAGTCACTGTGACTCATGGTGGCCCCCTGGACATTACAAAAGGCACCACATGATTCTTAATAGGATGTGTCATCACCACGGACAGCAATGCATACTGTGCAATATGTTCTCATGTCGTCCACAAGCTTGCTAAATAATTCTTGTTGTAGGATGTTCCGTTTCTCAGTCAGTGTTGTTGATGAATACTGGATGGTCATTGGTGCATGTGGATGTGCTGCAATATGGCTCCCCAATGCATCCCACGTGCTTGATGGGATTTAAGTCGGGGGAATGGGCAAACTAGTCCATTCGCAGAATATCCTCTCATTCCATAGGCTCCTCTTCCTGCACTGTTTGTTGCACATTGTCATCCATAAAAAGGAAGTCAGGGCCAAATGCCACTCTGAAAAGATGCACATGGGGAAGGAGCACATGTCACAATAATGTTAACTGGTGAGTGTACCATGTTCAAAGATCTCGATGTCAGTACATCCATGAAACATCATGTCCCTCCACATTATAGCACCTATACCCACCAAAATTATCATGTTCGATAATGTTCCTGTGTGCATTACGGGTTCCCATCTCTCGGCATATGAGGGCATATAATGCAACCACGAACTTTGTTGAACATGATCGTTTTGGTGACTCATGTGTTATGGTGTGGGGAAGCAGAAATTGCAAGGGTGTACTGACATTCAAATCTTTGAATATGGTACACTAATCGGTCGATGTTATTGTGACACTACTTCTTTCTCAACTGCATATTTTCAGGCGTGCATTCACCTTGACTTTATTTTTATGGATAACAATGCACATCAGCATTGCACAGCGCAGATGGATGAGCTTTTGGAATGAGAGGACATTTGGCAAATGGACTGGCCTGCCCATTCTGGCATTCCCCCAACTTAAATTCCATTGAGTACATGTATGATGCATTGGGGAGATGTATTGCAGCACATCCCCATGCAGCAACAACCATCCAGCACTTGTCAACTGTACTGGTAGAGGAATGGAACACCCTGCCACAAGAATTGCTTACCAACCTTGGGGTTAGCATGGAAGCATGTAGTAGAGCATGCATTGCCATCTGTGGTGATCACACACCCTTTTAAGAACCATGTGCTGCCTTTTGTAATGTAGAGGAGACTATCATGAATCACAGTGACTTCAGTGTTGTTATTGTCTTTGAATACAAGTGCAATTTCTGTTCATCTCATTTTGTATTTCTTTCAGTTACTGTCTGTAGTATCCCATAGCATCCTTTTCTATGTAGCATCCAAGTTTCATCAAGCTATGTTACTTGGTACTGATACATCATGTGGAAGTTACTTCTTTCCTTAAGTTTTGCATAGCAGTGAATATAATGTGAGAAACAGCTACTCTGAAAAAGCCACTGATCCTTCTCCTATACTACTTAGCTGTGTCAGTTATTATTATTATTATCTTCATCATTATTATTGGAGTGTAAGTGGACAACTAGTTAATTTCAAATTACAAGTAATACGTAGAGAAGTGAGAAGGTATTACAATATGCAGATGAAAAGTATCTGTTTGCCACCTGCTGGATAAAAAATGAGGTAACAGAGTGGAGCAAATGCATTCAAAATACAATACAGAAATCATACAAGTTAAAACTATATGCTGGTCAGGGACTTGCCTCAAACCTGGGATCTCTGATTTTTCAGGCAAATAAGTACTCTACCAACCAGGGCCAGTTTAAGGCACAAGCAACATAAACTTCCACTCAGGGCACCATAACTGTAAGATTTCCATACAGGATTTACAACAATTAGTAGTGGCCACTTCGAGTACCAAGCTGTGAGGAACACCCAACTCCATATCTGTACACAGTACATGTATCTCAAATAGTAGCAAAAACTAGAATGGGTGAAAGTGTACTGGGAGGAGGAGGAGGAGGAGGAGGAAAGGGGTGGGGAGGGAGGGGGGGAGTAGCAAATAATAAGTCACATGTGTAGAAAAATTATCAATTATCTCAAACTGGCCATGCTAACGTCTGAGCTAAGCATTACTTACTTTTACTTCTGTCAGTACTGCCTTTCCTGCCTTCCAAGAGCCACAAAGTTTTAAATCAGCACACATTCTACTGAAGAATAAAAGTTCATTCTGGAAACAGTACCCTAGTCTATGGCTAAGCCTTTTCTCCGCAATATCCTTTCTTGGACTTATTCAAGGAGAACTTCTGTCAAGTTTGAAAGGTAGGAGAGGATGTGCTGGTGGGAATAAAGCTGTGAGGGCTGGTTATGAGTACCATTTGGTTAGCTCAGTCAGTAGGTCACTTGCTTACAAAAGATGAAGCTCCCACATTTGGCTACTGGTTTTGGCACACAGTTTTAATCTGCCAGGAAGTTTCAAAATCAACAGACAGTCCACTGTGGAGTGAAAATTCATTGTGGAAGACATACAAAGTGAGCCAGGAGTAAACAAATTTTTCTCTTGCTCTAGCATTGTGGGGCTGTGGATTATTATCCTACAAATTCTTTTATCTTGCATTGCTCTGAAGTCCCAACACAATCCTAATTTTAAAAGTGCTACATTCAACTAAAGAGTGTTATTTCCATTTGTTCTCTACCCAACCTGTTATCACTTTCAATGACAGGTAAGCGGGTGCTTCTAAATTTGTGATCTATATTTTGTCTTGACTTTTAATTCCTTCACACTCATGGTTTTCCTCATTACAAATACCAACAGCTAATGATGATCATTAAACAAAAAGTTTGAAGTACATTAGTACCTCATGCTTATCTCTAAATACCTTCTATACTGATCTGCAACCTCCACTAAAATGAATGTAACCTTACTTGGTACAACTAAGATGATGAAAACACACACACACACACACACACACACACACACACACACACACACACACACACCTATCCCCCTACATGGTGTTCGCTTGATTAACACTATTTTCTGGCAGGTTGACTAATTGTGGTGGAGGAAGTGTCAATTGGGTGGCAGGAGGCAGAGAGATGGACTAGAGATGAGTGGCTAACAGCTCGGAGAGAGGCAGCTTGTTTGCTGGATAGGAACGTGTGAGGGAGGGGTGGCACAGATATATGGGCTTGACATGGAATGCACGATTGTTGGGCTCATGAGGAGCAGCACAAACTGAGGGCGGCATGGGGATGTGAATTGGAGGGAGTGATAGGGCTGAGGTAGAGGTAACTGTTGAATGGAGGGTGCGGAGAAAGTGGGTCACCTGTGATTGAGGCCGGAACAATTACAGGAATGGAGGATGTGTTGTAAGGATAGTTCTTATCTGCTTAGTTTGGAGGAACTAGTGATGGAGGATATCATCCAAATTGTCCTGGTTGTGAAGCAGCCACTGAAATTCACCCTGTTGTGCTCAGCTGCACATTGTGCCACTGGACAGTTAACTTTGTTCTTCACAACGATTTTGGTCCTGTTAAGCAGCTGGTTGGTAGTCATACTGTCATTAAAAGCTGTGCAGTGTTTGCACATGGCTGCTTTCAAGGTGGCCCAGCCTCCGATGCGGTAGGACAAGCTTGGAACAGGACTGGAGTAGGAGGTGTCGGGTGGGTGGACTGGGTAGATCTCGATCCCTTTGGCAAAGGGTTGGGAGTGGGAGTGGTGTAGGGATGGATTAGGATGTCGTGGAGATTGGATGGATGTTAGGATGCCACTTTAGGAAGGGTGGGAATGATCTTGGGTAGGATGTCTCTCATTTCAGGGCAGGTTGAGAGATAATCAAAGATCTGGTGAATGATACAGTTCACGTGCTCCAGTTTACAACTGATTCTTGGCAGTGGTGGGAACTCTGGAGCTGAAAATATGGTATGGAAAATCTGTTTGTGGCATAGGTTTGTGGAATACTGCCTGTATATGAAGGCCTCTGTGAGGCCTTTACCATGCTGGACAAGGGAGTTCTTGTCACTGCATATATGTCATCCACAGGTGGCTAGGCTGTATGGGAGGGAATTTTTGGTATGGAAGGTATAGCAGCTATCATAATGTAGGAACCATTGGTGGTTAGTGGTTTTTTGTTGACAGAGGTGTGGATGGAGCCATCTGAGAGGTGGAGGTCAATATTCAGGAAGGTAGCCCATTGGGCAGAGGAGGACCAGGTTAGGCGGAGGGGAAAGAAGATGTTGAGGTTGTAAACGATTGAGGACAGTATGCCCTGATCCTAAGTCCAGACCATGAATATATCATCAGTGAACCTGAACCAGACTAGGGGTTGGGAGTTTTGGGAGGTTAAGGTGGTTTCCTCTAGATGGCCTAGAAACAGATTGGCATAGGAAAGTTCGTTGTTTATATACCTTCCCTTCAAACAGTAATTGTGGGTCAGGATATAGTTAGTAAGGTGTATAAGGAATGAGATGGTGGGTTTGGAGTCTGAAGGACATTTAGAGAGGTAGTGTTCGATAGCAGCAAGACCATGGGCATCAGGGATGTTGCTGTATGGGGAGGGGGAGTGGCATCAACAATGACAAGCAGGTATCCAGGAGGTAAAGGGGTGGGGATGATGGGAAGTCAGTGAAGGAAGTAGTTACCATTTTTGATGTGGGGAGGGGGAGGCTTAGGTTTCGGGCAATTGGTTGGAGGTGTTGGTCAACAAGAGCAGAAATTCTCCCAGAGGGAGTAAAATAGCCAGTTACAATGGAGTGTCCAGGATTGTTGGGTTTGTGGAGCATGTAGAAGGTGGTTGTGCAGCCTGCTGTTGGTGCCAAGAGTGAGATAGACTCAGGGGAGAGGTCCTGGGAAGGGCCTATGGATTTCAGTAAGAATTGCAGGTTATGTTGGACTTCTGGGATGGGATCACTCTGGCAGAGCTTGTAGATGGAGAAGTCAGACAGTTGGCAGAGGTCTTCCGTCAGGCATTCACTGTGACTTATCTTGACAGTGGTGGTACCTTTGTCTGCAGGGAGGATGATTAGGTCAGGACCCGTTTTCAGGTTGTGTACATCTGCCCTTCCTTCTGCTGAAAGGCCAGTGTTCTTAGGAAGAGACCTGGGTAAGGATGGTAAGGCTAAGTTGGAGGTAAGGTGTTCCTGGAAGGTGACAAGGGGATGGTTGGATGGGAGGGTCACCACTGGCTTTGGTTGGAGGGACTGGTGGCAAGTATGTGTTTCCACTGTAGGGATCGGGAGAAGGAGACTGACAAATTGGACATTGTTAAACTTGGGAGTAGGGCTGAAGGTGAGGCCTTTTGGAAGGTCTGAAACTTTCGTGGGACTGAGGTTTTGGTGGAAAAGTCAGCAACAGTGTTTTGGGTGTGCTTGGGTTCTGGGTTTTGTGGGGCGTTGGGAGGGACTTTTGGAGGATGTGGTAAACTGAAGACATCAGGAAGACATCAGCTAGGCTGGGTCTGGATGCTACAAGGCGTTCACGAGAGCATGAGCATGATGGGTGTTGACGGATAGTGGTGGGAGCAGAACATTCTTGTCAACAGGTTACATAATGATGTATATCACATGCATTTCTTCCATGAATGTAAACAGATTCTCTTCCACAGACCTTTTCGAACAAACAACACTTTCTGCTCTCTCTAGCACAATTACCAACTACTTTGTCCAATGTAACCCTTTATTTCATCTCACTTCACTCACTCACTGAATCAGATACACCTATCTAGTTATCCCTGCAGTCCTTCAGAAGTAATAAATTGTGGCACAGATGACATGAGATACTACAAGCATCAGGAAGCTACTCTGATCCACAACAGCTCAACTACCACTGACAATTTGCAACAATTTATCAGAACTAGGTTTGAGATATGCACATCTTTCTTGATGGAACTAAAGACACACCAATACAACTGACATCAGGGGCTGCAAACGAACCCTATTTTTTTTTTTTTTAAATAGTTGGTGAAAGCCTGTGTTTGTATAAATAATGATTTTGTCTGTTATAAAACATTTGCTGTGTCAGTCATGATTTTTACTTATTTACTATCCTTATCATACATTTCATGAAATAATTCTCATTTTCAAGTGCATTTTTATGTATTATGACATATTTAGCCACGATGATTGTGACATGTGAGCCTGATTAGTCTGGCATCTTTTATATAAACATGCTTAATTTTGAAATTACTGGCATATATTTCTCTATAGGTAATGGTGAATTTGGAAATAATATTTACTTATAAATTTCTTTTCTTCCTCCTATGTGGAAGTTTCTGTGTAAGAGAACTATAAGAAATCTGGCAGTAAAATTATTTTCCAAGTTTTTCATTACCTATAGAGAAGGATACACTGAGCAATTACAAAACTGTGTGTTTTTATATTGCAGTAAGGGCACCAGAATAATGTAGCTGCTCAAACATTACGAACATCACACCTAAAAATGCCATAACACATGAAAAATGCAATTGATAATGGGAATTAGTTCTCATATGGAGTTCTGTATAATGCAGGTAAATGAAAATTGTGATTTGCAGCAGCATATGTTACTTTGTAACTAATGAAACCAACGGATCATAAGGTCTATGATGTGTTCCTCAAACTGTTCTGTCACAACTAAGGAACATTGGGAAGGTGCATAGTCTTGATGTAGCTACAAGTTACCTACAGAGTGCCGTCGGTGAACAAACAGTTATTTATAATGGGCAGTAGGTTCATATTCCACTTACACTTCGAAGCAATGGCAGACATTTCAGGGAACCCTTTTCCTACTGTAGAAACATTCCCCACATGAGAATATCTTTACTGCCTACTTTTATGGTGTCCTGTAGCCAATCAGGATCACTACTTCATGTAGTTTTCTATGTACTCATATTATACCTGCACGGAGTCAGGAGTGCAGTGAATCACCAGAACAGGAATTTTTTTTTATGATTTTAGTGTGAAATTGAGATGTTTCTGCACCAATGACAAACTTTGTGCCCTGTGACTTGCGGTCAGTAGGTATCCCATAGCGACTATGTGAGGTGACCTCTCCAGTACCTGTTAAGAAACGAGATGGATAATAATGTTGCTTGTTGATTGTATTACCCTGGCAATGAATTGGTGAGTGATCTATAACACTGTGGCCGGTTGCTACAATGCATGATAGTTGGTGGCACCTCCTGCACTCAACATGTTTTTTTGCACAACTTGGCTGACACTAGCATTTCTGGTTTCCCGTAATCAAGATAATCAACTGCATTCTTGAGACAGCAGAAGTTGAATGTTAAGACCCACACATCCTTGGAGATGGAGTGTCCCATGAGCTGAGCATCCATGATAATATGATTTAATCAAATGTGCTGACATTATGCACCTTTTCCAGTCTGTGCTTGTATGTGATGCCCACAGCTGGAACAAAGTCGGATGACACTTCAGTTACATAAAACACCATACTATTCCTTTAGCAATGGAGACCGGAATACTCTCTCTCCATTGCAGCAGCTATTTATAGTTCCTTTGGCTGAAAAACTACAGTGTGTCTCAAAAGGTACACTAAAACTTCAATGTGTTAAAGCACCCAAAGTAATTAAGATATTCTCAGCATGTTTGGCTTATGTGAGGGATAAACTCAAGTTTTCTTTGTGTGTGTACCAACAAGACAATGAACCACCACATGGGCTCAGACTGTAGAAGACGGTCAAGACCAGGTGTCTCCAAATAATTGGATTGGCAGGGATGGTCCAGTTCCCTGGCTTCCTAGGTTGCGTGGCATTGCGCCACTGGACTTCTTTCTGTGGTGATGGGTCAAGGACATTTAAAGGATTGAATTGTTGCTGCCATTCTCACAGTTGATGCAAAGATGTTGTGCCGAGAGTTGATAGAGTCTGAATACAGACTGGATGTTGTGTGTGCCACCAAAGGTGTATGTGTACCAATTGATTATGTGACATAAAAACTTTGTGAGATAGATTGTCACATAAGCCAAACATGGCGTGAATATCTTTATTAGTTTGGATGCCGTAACACATTGAAAGTGTACTGTATCTTTTGATACACCAGGTATTAATATCTTACTTTCAATTCTTTTACTTCTATGGTGAAATTTTTTATTCTGCTCTTAAACCAACCATCATTAAGAAAAAAATAACTTCCAAACAGTTTGTAACAACTTATCTTGCAAATCATAATCTAGGGTACACACAGTAAAAGAGGATGATTATTCATGGATGTGAAAACAGAATAGCAATGCAGACTAACTTATACCACACATAACTTATATCACACTAAAGGAAGGCTACTAGGAGCGCATCAAGGCACTAAGCAAAGAACAATGGATTAAGAGATTTTTGCTCAGCATTTTTTAAATGGTGAAATCACGACCTTCCTGATACATGGAGACTATAATAAATTTGTCTTCTTTAGCTTCTGGTATACATATGGTTGATTTTAAATCAAACAGTGGAAAATCCAGGATGGATTGTAACAATATTATGAAAAGGAATGTTGCAACTCACCATGTAGTGGAGCCATATAGCCACTGTCTCTTCCATTGCCAGAGACTGCAGTTGTGTGTGTGAGAGTTGAATTTGTGTGTGTGTGTGTGTGTGTGTGTTTGTGTGTCATCTAGTTTTGACAAAGGCCTTGCTGGCCAAAAGCTTATTTGTGTTATTTGTGACAGTCTTTTTGGTGTGTTTATCTGTGACACAGCATCTTCGCTATACAATGAATAGCTACTTTCCTTTTCATAATATTGTTATGGCTGATTTTACTTACACTTCCCACCTATATGGAACATACTATCAAAATACAATCCTAATGGCAAACAAAAAATCCTCATTCATATGATTCTTTTTTTTGTTTCCTTGAAATAATATACATTCTAAAATCCTTCATCTCTGACTGCTGTCACTCAAATTCCCAAGCCCTCCAATTAGTCACTTCTGGATTTTGTCTTCCATCACAAAGCACAGTGCATGTAGGCCTATTAAGGAAGAATTTAGAAGTAATCCACTTAATTATCAGTATAACTACATTAACACTAGTCATAATTTGTTGCTAGAATACTTCACAGAGGTATCCAGCTAAAGTCCAGTTCAGAGCCAGTTGCAGTAACGGTGGTATTCTCTACTGCCATTAGGTTGGCAATACATTTGTTTTGCTCTGCCAATTGGATGGTAAAACCAATAAGAGATGGTGCAAGAGGCAGCCAATTTCTAGCATCAAAATAAGTATTCTACTCTTGGCTGTCATCACAAATATTTAACTGTTCCCCCCCCCCCCCCCTCCCCCCCGAGTATGTCATGAATTATGAGGCCATAATTAAGTTGGAATGTTACAGTTTGGTTGTGAGTTGGTGAAACCAATAAAGGGGAAAGCTAAAAAAATCTGGTTGTGGTGACTCTGTCCACATCCCTGAAGGCTGTCCTTCAGGATAGGATTTGCATGAGAAAACACACACACACACACACACACACACACACACACACACACACAATTTTCTCAGCAGCTGAATCTAACAAGACATCAGACAAACACAGGTGGACATGTTTTACTGGTGTATCTGTCTACTGTTTAAAACTTTCTCTGTCGGTGAGTGGTTGTCTTCTCTCATACCACTGTTTCTAATCCACCCAGTACTTCACAGTGTCATATTGAATCAAGGAATATATTAGTATACTGCAATTACAGATTTACTGTTTAACAATTTATTATAATCAATGAATCATCACAAACAAATAAAGTTTAGGATATACGTGGCACAAACTGATTCAAAGAAGTGGAGAAATCAGCAAAGCAATAAGTCAAATCATGTCATAATAAAATACAATTCCAAGCTCAGATCCATGATGAGCTTATGACTTATCATTGTGCCATCCTGAATCAATGGCACCTTTTTATGTTGTTATGCAGCTGCATATGATTAACACATTGCTCTCCAAGCCATTTGTGTCACTCTTTGAACTGGGGTTCTTTTCTTCTAGCTCCTTGATTGTGCTCATGAAGATGACAGCTTATAGTTTCAGTCCTTCCACTAACGAAAATCCTTGGCAGTAGATTGGTCCTCACCCAATGTTCAGTCCAACCACTACGAAAGTTGTCAAAATGCCATGGAAAGAAAATTATAACATTAACTCAGCTGTAAATACATAAACTTTGAAATCAAGAACCAAATGGTTTGAAGTAATGGTGCTAAACTGTTCGTTTTGACCCTGCGCCCATTACACATGTTGTACAAATGGAGATGATGACTTAATTACTGACGATGCCTTTGGCATAATTGTTTTATTATTCTCCATTGCATGATGTAATTTTAGAAGTTTTACTTCTGATGAAGGTATATTTATATGTACCGAAACCTTGGTCAAGAATTTTAATAAAAAATTTTATCCTGCAACTGTTTTGGCTGTCATCCTTTTATTGTGATGATGTGAATCAGTTATAGTTACTGTACTGGCTATGACTGGTGTGGCTGAGTTTGGGTCTTGGTTAATATGCAATTAATTGTTACTTATGAAGGTCATGAAGGGACGCATGGCATCTAACAAATTTTAGGGAAGCCTTACTTGATATCACACATTCTCATTATATTCTTATTCCTGTAATGTAATCTGCTCATGTGATACTCTCCTTTCTATTATGGTGACAAGATGTCATCCTGCAGTGGTGGGAGAGGATTAATTTCCTTATCAGGGGATTAGTTTCCTTTCCTTGCTACGAGTTTATGCTCTACAGAACTGATTATTAACATGGTAAAAGAATAACATTTATTCTCTCTACAACCAATCACCTGCCACCTCTCGGTGCTGGGCAGCAGCCTCCAGATGGTACACACAAGTTTGGACCATTTTCCGCTCCTGTGACACATCTATCTGCATGTCGTACTCATGTGCTGACAGCACCGCCAACTGCCAAAGGGACACTGTTAACTGTGGACTGCATTGTGTTCTGCCTTGTACTGGTGGAGGTGGAAATCCTTTAATTGACAAGCACAAAAGAAAACATGGTGCAGTCACGCACTCAGACAGTTCAAGTCCAGCAGTCAGACCGTTTAGTTCAGAGCCTGCAGCCATTTCAGTACAGCTCCTGCAATTATGCTACAGAGCACAATTCTACGAGTTATGTTAAGAATACAACATTCCGACTTCGCTTCTATCTACATAGCAAATGAACAACCGAGGGTGTCTGCGTAACTCTTTTCACTTATAGTGACAATATCAAAGATGCCAAGAGGCAGCAAAGTTATTTAGATGTTACTGTATTACGCATAGGATATACTCTTAACAATTATGTTATTTATTTCTTTGACACATTTCTGTTCTAAAGCCAGTCTGTCGAAAGCAAGGGTTTAAATTGATAGTTATAGCTTGAAATCTGCCACCTTGAAAGGACTCCAGCAGTAAAACCACTTTTCTGCTACCAGGGATGTTTGGGCTGAATTAATAGCAATATTCAGTTACATCATTCTCAGCACACTTACATGTAGTTGTTTTTTGGTTGTGCCTGCAGTATTATCTAGTACCTACCTACAGGTTTCTGTTGAAAATCTGGAATTCCAAGCAGTGTCACGATCAATGTATGCCATCCAATCATACATGTTTCTTTTCTTTTTTACCAGCAGGTTAATCTTTTCATTTTGAAGCAGTTATTTTGATGGAATACACTAAGGAGTGTTCACTCTTATTAACATTTCCAACCAAACTGCACTGCTTTACTTTGCTAGTTGTTGCTCTTTAGCGTAATCTTTTGTAATAATTTAATTTACAGATGCCAGCAAAAACGCCATAAATCATTTGGATTTGAAATTGATTTGGTCAGTTTTTAGACTTTTAGGAAACTAATTATGCCCACACAATGTCCTTTATGATGCACCCAATTCAGTGGTGAGCCACTGATTTTCCACACTAGCAACTTCCACAGATTTACCTAGACATTTGCATAGGTCAAAGATGGAGCCAATCATAACACTAGTGTGGCAATTGAGCCTGTAGTCCAAACTATCATCAGAATCACCAATACCCACAACTCATGTATCTTTCCCCAAGATATTTCACCAGATATGACAAATCAGAGGTGACGTAGCTGAATTCTGCATTCTGAGTTTAAAATATTTACTAAATTACAAGTCTGTCACTGTTCAAAATTTAAGTGGCAGTTTTATCAATACTGAAACGTAAATTAAGATGTGACCATATATTAAATGACTGATAATGTAGTCAATTAAAATGCACTGTGAGAAATGAACTAATTGGAAGCAGTTTAAATTTTGGTATGCTGTACAATTTGTTTCAAACCAGGGGACCACACAAAGAAAAACAAATTTTCTTTATTCAGGAGATAAACAAGAAGTAACAGTAAGGTGTAGAAACAAGATACCAAGAAGTCAGCCTACAGAAGCTGTTCCTGAGAAAATTTCTTTAATAGGCATGCTTCGAATATGCAGTTTGATAAAACTTTTACATTCCTTACACAAGTTTTGACAGTAATCAATGAGCTATTTTCAGTTTCAATTAATTTTGTTGCAAATTTATAATTCAACAATGAAGAATCACATTACAATAGAAAATAATAAAAAGAAGAATGAAGAAATATTTCACAGAACTAGCTGAAAAGATGGAGGTAACGTCACTCAATGAGCTGTCTTAGCATTGGGAACTGATACGTTTCAGGGGGGGGGGGGGGACGAGAGGCAGCAGATGCAAGAGAAAACGATGGCTCAAATGTGTACGCCATTCATCAAAACCTAATTCTTTACTCTAAAAAGGTCGTGTCTATCTTTGTGTATGTAGAAAATTTCCTGTGGTATCACTTACAATTTTGAAGATAAGCTTAGATTCTTAAGTTGTACACTTTACGTGTTTCAGGTCATAAACACTAAACAAAAATGGTTCAAATGGCTCTGAGCACTATGGGACTTAACTGCTACGGTCATCAGTCCCCTAGAACTTACAGCTACTTAAACCTAACTAACCTAAAGACAGCACATAACACCCAGCCATCACGAGGCAGAGAAAATCCCTGACCCCGCCGGGAATCGAACCCGGGCGTGGGAAGCGAGAACGCTACCGCACGACCACGAGATGTTTAGTGTCAGCAGTTACAGCATTTCGCTCCCTTGTTACAATTATTACAGGAGAGACAGTTACAGCTTACAATTTGTGTACCCATTTGCTGTAGAGAGATGATATCTCACGACTAATATGTAAGGAATCGCAATCGACAGTTAACTTCTACTGTATAAAGTCCAGACAGGGGTTCAACTAATTTGCGGCAACCCACTGACACTGTTTCCAACGATCGATTTAAATCCAAAGTCTGCATTTCTATAGAGCGCAGTGATTTTTTTTTTTTTTTTTTTTTTGCTGGCTGTTTTGTCCATCTTCATTATGAAGCGTTAATCAAAGGTGCAACGGCTCATTAATGCCCCTAAACGCTTCTTTTCTATATACGTTCTACGCCGACGGGTTCCTATTCTACAAATTCGAATTCACTCGGAGACGTCACAAAGCTTTTGTGTGAAAATAATTAACACTCAAATGTTTTCGAATGCAGTTATTTATTGTCTTGGCACGTATACATGCATTTTTGGCAGTACATCTCATTATGAAGTATCAAATCAGTCATAGCATGCAAGGAAACAGAATACTGTCACGCAACACTGCAAATCTAAACTGACCTTGACAATAAAGAAGAACATTTAATAAAATCTCGTCGATTGCAAATGTACCAAATGTCGTAAGACCGTAGATATTTAAAAATCAATTTACTTTTTTGTTTCCCTTTTCACCTAACCATAAACACAACACAAAACAAACACTTCCCCTTCCTTCAGCCAGCTGGCATTTCTCTGTTCTCAGAGATGAGGCCACAAATCGTGGTAGCTGAAACAAAGACATACACAATATCACCTTGTAACTATTTTAATTCAGATAATGTCAACTGTAATATATTAATATTCGGTTATCCAATGCTAGAATTTGCCCTTTTACGGTAATTATCTCCGGGGTTTAGCAGTTTTGTTACATCGAAGTATACAACATTGAACATTCGAAAAATCGTAGGGAATGATTTTGAGAACACGATAATTGTCTGAAACAGACCCCCCACTAACGTTTAAGAAATCCATCACTGAAAATGTTAATGATTTATTAAACTTTCGCGCGGAAAAATTACGCATGGAAGAAGTTGTGCATTTCTTAAGTTACTCTGCAGAACAAACATGAAGCGCTTCTGTTAGAGTTAATCGAATGGGATATTTTGGTTATTCTGCGAAAGATATGCGAAACTTGCCCGAGTGTTGGATGGAGTTACATCAGTGGACATGCCACATATATACCACAAATTAATTTACGTAATCAAACATATTGATACACTATACAATATCTGTAACCAGAGATGATTGTTTAATGTTGATTTGCAGACGAAGTTTGTAAACATTAAACAGTCCTGCGTCTTGTAGTGTACGTAAAGTGGCACTAACCTGTAATGGGAGGAGGAGATTTGGTAAGTGACTCAAATGAAATTCTTAATTGTGGAATGAGAAACTGATTAGAATTATTACCTGCACAGTAACAGTTATCAACGAAACAAATCTGACATTACACCGATTGTTTGCAACTATTCTCGAGCTTTCTCAGGAATATTGCTGGATGTTTATAGCGTGCTGCAGCAATGATTTTGAACGAAATTCTTGTGGAAATATTCTGCTGTAAACATCATCTGTGGTGATTCTCAAATTTATCACAAGATTAATCTAGAATATCTGAAATAAATATAAATAAGTATTGATACAATTTTTCCTTCATGCTACCGACTAACATTGACTACCAGCAATAATCTCAACTAATTCGAATTGCTTTAAAAATTTTCATTCGCCTACTTTTCAACGCGATGCTATCAATGTGAATGTTATATGGTATTAAGAGTCTATCTATGAACACCTGAATTAATCTTTGAAGTTGAGTTAACTGGCATAAATGTTTTAAAAATGATAGATTAACAGTAATCACAGTACATCAGCTTGGTCATGAAATTTGTGGTTGTCAAAATGAACTTGTTTAAAAGGAACAATATCATCTGTTCTGAAACATAAAGGAATGATCACTAGATTGTGAGTGCATCTTTAAGTATTGTAATTTCTATGAGAGGTTTAACCTTGCAGTGAGAAGACACAGCTTTCCAAATCCAATTTGAAGACTTCAGTTTCAGTTATTGATCTTCATTGTTTTCCTGAATTATTCCATACAGTTGCAGAACAGTACCTGTTGATATGACACGTCTGACACCTTCCCTTTCCTTACCAATGATTAAACTTTATGCAATATGTTAATTATTTTAGGCTGCATTTATTAGTGTATATAGGCCCTACTTTTAATTGTTTATTGTTATTATGATAGCATATTTTGACATATTTATATTTCAATATCATGATATTTTTCGTTTTTAAAAATTTTTGCCATGTAATGACATGTCTCATAAAGTTGTGTCATCAGCAGTGTCTGATAGATAAAATAAAACAGTAAGAAGTAACACAGAACAGTATTTTATACAGCTTTTAGTTTCTTAAGAAAATAGCAATATGTATCACATATGGAATATTATACTTACTTCTCTGTGTATTTATATTCTTTATCAACATGTGCTCTTTTCAGAACTTAAAGAAGTCATGGCATCCATCTACTACAAGAAATATTGAGAAAGTATGGAAAGCAGAGCAAAGACATGATGAGGAGCAAAAAAGAATTAATGATCTGCGTCGTGAAATAATTGCAGAAAAGGACAAGGAAGATATAAAGAAATATGCTGAAGATAGTGGCGTAATTGAGTAAGACAGTCAGCTTTAAAACATAGTGTGATAAGAATTATACCACATTCATCCAATGAGCAAGTTTATCAATTACAGAGCATATTGTTTGTCATTCGCAACGAAACACGGCATCTGCATTGAAGGTCACGGTCAAGTTAAAGTACTTGTTGGGTGATGCTGGCCATGTGTCACTAGAGCATTACCATATCAGCTCTCTGCTGTACCTTTATTTATGCTCAATTAAACAAAGATGCACTTGCCAGCCAAGAGCAGAATGCAGATTTCAGCCCATGGTAGTCAGCCATCTGCAGGTTGGGTCTAATAACTGTTTACGAACAGTAATGTAGCCTTTAAAGCCACAAGTACACTGTCCACCTTGATCGAGCATGCGTAATTGAGTAAGTTAAACTTTCAAACTGCTATAGAAATAACACCACTCGTCAGAATGATGTCAAATTGCAACGGAATATCATCGGAGAAGGGGTAAAAAGTATGGCAGAAGAAAAATAAGTAGTTACAAAATGTAGCAATAGCTGGTGCTGTAAGCATCATAATTTAATAGTGGTTGACTACAAATGACAAACGAATCGTACAACAATGCTTAAGGTGTATGTTTGACATTAAACAAACTGTACTACTCAGTGTGCATGGGTGTACAGAAGTGATACTGTTAATTATGTAAGCCCGCCCACCTCGGCAAGGTCATATCACATTGGATGGGAAAAACTGGTTTTTAACTGTCCCGAGACGAAAAACTGCATAAAAATCATCACTCACATCGGTTTTTAATTGCCCTGAGGAGAAAAACGACATAAAAAGCATCACTCATATCGGTTTTTAATTGTCCTGAGGCCAAAAACTGCATAAAAAGCATCAATCAAAATCAAATCAGATTATTAATTTTCATATGACTGGTACAAAACATGTTCAATATACTGTCCACCGTTTTCTGCAACAAATTGAAATTGAGAAACAGCATGTTGCACAGCTGATCGAAGTGTTTACAGAATCACATTCAGAATGTGTTGCGCAATGCGTGCCTTCAGTGTAGCTAAGTTTGCAATTTGAACACTGAACACATTATCTTTCAGATATCCCCACAGCCAGAAGTCACACGAATTAAGATCAGGTGATTGGGATGGGTAGGCTGTAGGGAAATGGCGGCTGATAATTCTAGCATTTCCGAAATTGTGCTTCAGCAGCTGCTTAATTAGATTTGCAATGTGCGGGTGTGCACCATCTTACATAAAAATGATCCCACTCACATATGCACACTGTTGGAGAGCTGGAATTACGTGGTTGCACAAAAGACACTGATAGAGCTTACCAGCGATGGTACAGGTAATAGGAAGCATGTGTCTCTTTGAATTAATGTGGCCCTATGATAAATGATGCCGTAAACCCACACCACACGGTGACCTTTTCAGGATGTAGGGGTACTGGTTGATTTGCATGTGGATTTTCCGTTTCCCATATTCAACAATTCTGTGTATTGACATATCCTGTCAGATGGAAGTGAGCTTCATCTGCCCACAAAATCCTCCACAGCCAATCATTGTCCACTTCCATGCGAGCAAGAAATTCTAAAACAAAGGTCTCTCTTGCCAGCAGGTCAACAGGAAGCAACTCGTGCACATGGTTAATTTTGAATGGATACAAAGAAAGATGTTTTGTAGAATTTTACGCACTGTGCTCATGTTTATGTCCAATGTACGGGCAATTCTCCGTGCACTCCAAGTTTGCTCACCACCACTCATCTCCACATACATTGCTGTGGCCACTGCTTCCACTGATGTCGAATTAATTCGTTTCCTCCCTCTATCAGGTTGTACACCAAAAGAACCAGTCTTTTCGAGTTCCTGAATCATTTTCTCCAGACCCATGGCATTCATCGGACAACGCCTTTTTTCAAACCCCTCAGTGTCCGGAACTTCTTCAGAGCAACGTGTGCACAGTCATCATTCTTGTAATCTTTGAAAGCAGAGCTTGATCCTGCATTGAGACAGACATGGCGAATGTCGTAGACGTGAAAGGAGGAAAAGCCGTGTACCCGGTGTGTTTATACCAACTTCAATGGGTCGTGCACATGACAGGTGTTTTCATTTACGTATTCTCACATGTACAGCACCATCTATTGATCAATTTTCACACTTTTTCTTTTCTTCTGCCATGTGTGTTCCCCCTTCTCCGATAATATTCCGTTACAACTTGACATCATTCTGACCAGTGGTATTATTTCTACAGCATTTTGAAAGCTAACTTTAATTAGAATCACCCTGTGTGTGTGTGTGTGTGTGTGTGTGTGTGTGTGCTACTTCATATCTCAATTCATCTATTGAATAGAAGGAGTTGTCATTCAGAAATTCTTTTAATTTGTCTATCAGACTTTTAATGCTATTTGGCAAATGACCAAAGATTTTTGTGGCAGCATAGTTCACCACTATCTGTGCCAAAGTCAAATGTAACCCAGAATAGTGAAGATCATCCTTTCTTCAAGTGTTGTAGCTATGTACTTTGCTATTATTTTTGAACTGATGTGGATTATTAATAACAAATTTCATAAGTGAATATATGTATTGCAAAGGTACTGTGAATGTCCTATGTTCCTTAAATAAATCTCTGCAAGGTGTCTTGGATGAGCTCCAGCTATTATTCTGATTACATGATTTTGTGCAGTGGATACTTTTTCTCTTAATGATGAATTACCCCAACATATGATGACATATGAAAGCAGTGAATGAAAATAGGCATAGTAATCCAATTTACTGACATGTTTATCACCAAAATTTTCACTATCCCTAGTAGTGTAAGTAGCTGAACCTAACCATCTCAACAAATCATCAATGTGTTTCTTCCAATTCAATTTCTCATCCATGCGCACAACCTGAAATTTTGAATATTCTGCTATAGCGATAGACTTCTGTTCAATGTTGATATCTATCAATGATGTAATGCCATTTACTGTACAGAATTGTATGTACTGTGTTTTCTCAAAATTTAGTTAGTCAATTTCCAGAGAACCATTATTTACATTATTTACAATTCCTCAGCTAATTCTTGGTTGTTGGGTGTGATTACTATACTTGAATCAACAAAAAGCACTAGCTTGGTATTTTCATGAATATAGAGCGGCAGGTGATTAATATATATATTAAGAACAATAAGGGACCCAAAACTAAACCCTGTGCGATACCATTGTTGATACCTCCCAGATTTTTGCAAACTATCAGCACTGTTAACTCTAACCTTATCCATTCTTCCAATTAAGTATGGATTAAACCATTTGTGCACTGTCCCACTCATACCACAATACTTAAGCATATCTATTAGAAGTTCATCATTCACACAGTCAAAAGCCTTGTAGAGATCACAGAAAATCCCAATGGGTGCTGTTCAGTCATCCAGAGTATTTAATATTTGATCAGTGAAAGTGTATATAGCATTTTCTGTTGAAAAGCCTTTCTGAAAACCAAATTCACATTTTGTTAGTACTTCATTTTTACAAAGATGTGAAGCTACTCATGAATACATTACTTTTTTAAGAATTTTGGATAAAGCTGTCAGAAGTGAGTTTGGGTTGTAGTTGTTAGCATCAGACCTATCCCCTTTTTTATGCTATGGTTTAACAATAGCGTATTTCAGTCTATCTGGAAAAATTCCTTGTTTCAGTGAGCTACTACATATGTGGCTGAGAATCCTACTTGTCTGTTGGGAACAAGCTTTTAGTACTCTGTTGGAAATGCCATCAATTCCCTGTGAGCTTTTACTTTTGAGTGAATTTATTATTTTCCTAATTTCAGTAAGAGAGGTGGGTTGAGTTTCAATTTTATCAAATTGCCTTTTCCATGTACTGCCTTGCATTTTGTATTAAATAGTTGGATCCTGGTTTCTCTACACTTAAAAATGATTATTAAAAATATTTTGTACTTCTAACTTTTTGTCAACAAATGTTTCATTGAGTTTGATAGAAATATTCTACCTGCACTCTCGGTTGAACTGTTTCCCTCTTAACAATATTCCAAATTGTTTTAATTTTATTATCAGAGGTGCTAATCTCAGACATAATGCACATACTTCTGGACTTTTTAATAACTTTATTTTTAATATGGCGCAGTAGTTTTTATAAAGTTTGATTGTTTCTGGGTCATTACTCCTTCTAGCTTTAAGATACACAAGATATTTTTATCCCTTTAGTAAGCCATGGCTTTGTAGATGGTTTCTTACAATTATGTTTCACTGTTTTCTTAGGGAAACTGTTTCCAAATACACTCACAAAGGTATCATGAAATAGGTTAAATTTTACATTAGCATCAGGTTTCCCATACACCTCATCAAAGTCAAAGTATTGCAAGCTTTCCCTTAAATTTGCAGTTAAAATGGTAATTGAATGCACTACTTTGGAAGACTGTTTTGCATTACTGTACGGCACTATGTCATATACTGTAACTAGCTGTGTGTCATGATCAGACAGATCATTCTTAACAGGAAAAGCTTTTATTTCATTAAATTTATCTTGGTTTGTTAAAACATTATCTATCAGTGTGCTGCTTTCCTGTACCACCTGAGTAGCAAAATCAATAACTGATGTCAAATTGAAAGAACCAAGTGACACTTCAAGGTCAAGCTTTCTGTCGCACTCTTTCAGAAAATTTACATTGAAATCCCCACAAACAATAATTTGCTTCCCCCTGTCTGACAGATAGCACAACAAAGAATCCAAATTTTTCAAAAATAGCTGAAAATTTCCCAATGGGAACCTATACACATCTACAAATATAAAAGTACCATTATTTAGTTTAAGGGGCTCTGGGAAACACTGTCTTTCTGATGTTAAAATTGCATTTACAGATTACATGTTTTCTAGGAAAGTATTTGAGCTAGAAATATGACATTTTTCGTGGTTATTTATTGGAGCTACAACTTAAAAAAATTGAATTCAGTTGCTAGAAATTAATTTTTTCTATTGTAATGAAAATTCACTACCTTTTTGTGCCATTTTTTGTTTATAAATTCAACAATAGACAGGTTTTTGGAAAAAGGCTGTGTTAAATGATGCAGAAGGGACTGTGTAACATTTCCTGAAAATCTAAAACAAATTGATGTGTTCGATCCTGAGAAAACATGTAATTTGTATGAAAAAATAAAACTTTTGGGAATCAAACAACAAAGTTTGGATTACCTTTTTAGTACATTCCAGGTCCATAGGATGAATTATCTTCATATTGTGCAAACTCCTCCTCCAGCTTCCTCTTTGTTCTCCTACTGTTTATTCTGGCTTGTATTTCTAGGCTATTTGCAGCCCTGTCAGCAGCCCAAAGACTTTCCTTGTCCAAAGCAAACATTGTTCATACCTTGTTGAACCCTATCTTCATTCCCATATTTTGAAATACTTTGCACTGTACAACATTGACATCATTGAAAGTAGCAACAGCATATACACACGAGAGTGAAGTGTTTCTATTCCGACAAACACAGTCTTGGGGATTTTTGACCATACAACACTATTTAAAGTTTCATCAGAGTTTTCGGTTTTTGCCTGAGCACACCTTTTCAACATCTCATGTGCTGCTAAGTCACTGAAAATAGGTTTTATCACCTCCATTACCACATCACGCAGACTTATGTTTATGAATGTACATTTCACCAGTTAGCAATCCCTTGTTGTACTTACACCAACTGTTTTTTCCTTTGGGACAGAAGTAATGATGGGGACTTTCAGTGGTTGAAAAAGTATGAAAAAAAAAAGAGCCCAAACAGCCTTCTTCATTTCAATGACACTGTGTGTCTTTTACGTAATAGCCATTCCATAATAGTTCTGTATTTTGTCAATTACACTGTCAGTTAACCTTCCCTTCTCATCCAATCCTTCAACATCAATCAGTTTTTGTTTTCTGAACAAAGCTTTCAGTCACTGAAGTCTTGATTGCATTCATTTTTGTATTTGTCCAATATACTCAAATTTCTGCACTACAACATTATCACCAAAGCACTTCAGTTTTTGAATATGTTTGAATCACCGTCACTATGGTAATTCACATATCGCACTTTATCACGTGCAACAGAACGTTGAAATATACTAGCAACACCAGACACCTCCATTCCTCCACTACTGCCACTATAGTTAGCTGTGCAATTATTTTCATGTGTACCTTTATTTTTGTGTGGACACTTACAATATTTAGATATTACTGCTACATCTAAAACTTTCCCTTTATACGTACTGGTGGCAGATACTACACCATGAAGAGATGTGTGTCTCTGGTTACGCCAGGTACCATTGAATGCTGCAGTCAAGTCTCTATTAGCATTGTTTTCTATTACTGCCTCTTCCACAGCTCTCTTCATAGATTCCGTACAGACATCTTCTACTTTAGACCCTATAAATCTGTTATAGTTCATGAACCTAATCTGGCGATTTGGAAGAGTCATCATGCCACAGAAAACTGCACCAGCAGTAGCAACTTTACCAGGTGTATACAAGGCATAAACAAATCTAATGTTGTGTTCATAGATTTTGCTACCATGTTCTTCATTTGGAGCTACTGCAACACTGTTCCAAAAAGTGGTCATGTATGAACACATACCATCCATTTCACTGTCAAATCCAACGTGATTTTTTATATAGTGTGTTCCAGGCTGACTTCACTACACAGAATACATCTTACACAGGTTGCAAAAATTCGATTGAGATCTGGCATATCAAGTATTTCATTCACATCTGATTCACCCATAAAACATTCATACACTTCAATAACTGAACCAAGCTTCCTTTGCGAAGTACTTTCTTTCTCTCTTTCATTGCAGTGGGCAGGTGTACCAGCAAGGTTAGATCCACACTGGGTTATCGTCTTTATTGTTTACGGTAATAATACGTACCTTTGGCTTTCCAGAGACATCAATGAACAGAATTCACTTCAAAAATTTTCAGGATTACGAGCGATGTATATTGAACTACCACAGGTTAGCCATAACACCTATTTTGTAATACTTATTTTCTCTCAGATCACTAAAATGTACATGATCAGCATGTAGATTCATGAGTCATTTGACAGCAATTTAACAGTGTCACAGTGGGCCATGCCCATGCAGAACATATTTCAAAAATATTTAAAAAATAGTTGTAGTCTTCTGAACTGAATAAATTATATATCAATTGAAAGGGAAAAATTTGTAGATTTTTAAAATGCAGAAAAGTAAAAATTGAACATGCTTCTATGTGTTGCTGTGCACAAAATATTTTAGTTTCTAAATTTTTCACACTGTGATAAATTTTAACATATATGGCAATTCCTCCTCTGTCTGTAGTGTCTCTACTTACATGTGCTGAGAACTTATATCCACCTATATTTACCTTTTCCATAATCTGGGACTATATGATGTTCAGGCAGGCATAGTATGTCTATTCCACCCTTGGTTTCTAAATCTTCTAAACAAACAAGAAACTCGATACTCTAATGCAATATACTAACTACTAACATTATTTTTCACTGTAATTTTATGAGAATCTTGTGATATTTTAACATCTCTAGTACTTGCCTATCGGAGGTTCTCATTAACTTCATTCAATCATTAGACAATGATCTTAGCCTAAAAAAGAGGTAGTCCCATGAGTTTCAGTGTCCCCCCTTAAATATTTTGCTGTCGTCCCAGCCAGTTTACCCTTCCCTTTCCTACT
The DNA here is from genome assembly GCF_023898315.1 of Schistocerca nitens. NCBI lineage: Eukaryota > Metazoa > Arthropoda > Insecta > Orthoptera > Acrididae > Schistocerca > Schistocerca nitens. The sequence continues at coordinate 215,882,229 of NC_064619.1, forward strand.
GAGCTGCAGCCCATGCCTTGTGAAGTCCCACCTGCCAATAGCATCAACAGGGACCAAACCTATGCCTGATAAAGTAGCCACCTGAAGCAGCTGATCTAGCTCCATATCAACCCTCCTGACAGAGCTGTTCAACTGGGGCCGATCATACCGCATGAAACCAGGAATCAAGTTGACATTTGTATGGTTTGTTGCAGATGCTGTTTTCACAGGTTCATACTCAGTATTGTAGCCCTGATCCCTATCAGTACTGTTTTCTGCTCCACCCACTATTGCAACATGATCTTGCTTTGAAAAACCCTTGCATAGTGATCCTACATATTCTATCACTTGGCTAAGTCATGCACTGGGCTTGAAAAAAATTGTGACCTAGTACCTCTCACCTAATTTTTCCTGCTAGATATGGCCTACACCTCTTCCATGGCTACTAATTAACAACTGAATTTTCCTCCTACTTTCTACTTTTTTATGAAACAGTTTGTTTCCTAGTGAAAGTCTGTTGAGTGTTAACTACACTTACATCTACCTGAGCCTCTTCCTTAGTTAACTGAGGTAGCAAGGCAAATCTGTTGTTTGTGCCAATGATGAAACTATCAGATACAATTCTCTTTCTGTGGCCCTTCCTCCTTGCTACCAATTTCCACCTGTCTTCACCCTTCTCCCCCTTAAGTTCATGAGTTCCTCCGTAGCATTATCCAGTTTAGCCTTAAGGGCTCTAATCTTCCCTCCCTGTTCAACTATTTTCCTATCCCTCGAACATACTCTGCAATATCATGGAAGAGACTCATTTACGCCCTCATTTCCCATGCCACTACATCCCCCCCCCCTCCCCCCAGTGTAACCATCTGTCACAACAGCTGCATAGAACCCCAAAGCTAACTTTCCTATGGCAGTTCAAACACGTCTTGTTCATGGTTGTTTACAATATTTTTACAAAATTTATGTAGACAATAACAGTAATATTCTATTAGCTACAGATCACAAGAGTCACTAAAGTTATGTAGAACACTAATATACATGTATACTATTAATATAGTAATGTAATGCACTTGAAATAGTGTTAAAACTCAAAACTTGTTTACCTAAAAAATTAGGCCTAAGATCGCATATGCGCATATACGTTTTGAAAACAGATAAAAGATGGAACTTAAAACCTTTAGTTCCCCAAGTAGATGTGGTAGTACTAAATATATGTATAAGGAAAACAACCTAGATTCTTCACTTAATACTTACACAAATGTCTTAAATTTGTATGTAAACCTACTTATAAAGTACGTGGAGGAAACCAGCCATTAGGTGTTGCTTCTTTTTCTTCTTTTTCCAGCCATTAGGTGTTGCTTCTTCTTCTTATTTTGTGTGTGTGTGTGTGTGTGTGTGTGAAAATAGATAATATGAATTAGGCTCTAATTAATTTCCTTGTGGTGTAATATTAACTTCATTGACAGAGGTCAATATTCAAGCATGTATGGTCTGCATCAGGGCTGCCAACTATATCCAGAACAACTATGATCAGATGAACTCAGTTCCAGGTCAGAAAGTGTCAATTAACAATTTAAATAAAAACACAAGTATGCAGGATGTATGTGCATTGCCAGTATTCTGGCACTGAATACCTCATGGTTAATACTGTACTCTGAATGTTTGTTGCATAACTCGTACTTTATTGCTGAGAGCATTGTATGTGGGTTTTGGTGGGAAACACTTGGATATGAACTATGCTCTCGGTGCAACAATATACCATCAGTACATTTTCTGAAAACACAGCCACCCATTGAATGGGAAGCAAAGACAGCCCCAAAGTAGGCAAGCAGACAAATTTGTGTGGTGGCCAAATATAGTCGGTAGGTAACAATTAAGTCCAAATCACAGCCCAGGAAAAGTGCTGGCAGATGTATCGTACCATACCGTGTCTAGCGACCTTGCAGGACATATGCATAATTATATTGAATGATCAATAGATGTGTCCAGCAGGATTACTAAATTAAGGAACATAATACCTACTGCCACATGCTTGTAACATTACGGCCATAAGTTAATTCGTAATTACTTACATGCATGTCTGAAAGAACAGACATTGTCGACAATCCACAGCTGTATGAAATATTTTTTGAAATCAATTCACTGATTGCAAATTCATTGACATCAGCTGCATAAATCTGCTACCCAAATTGACATTAAAATTTATGCCGCTTATCACGAGCAGTCACAGTAACCAATTCGGCGATACTACACTCTCCCCTATCAACCCAGATTTCCATATGTCATCAGTCTACATCTGTGTATTGTAGCTCAATAAATTCATCTCCTAGTGCTTAAAACATTACTTGGATTGCTGCAACAGGGAGGATGAGGCAAGGAGGAATCAAGACCAGTGTTGTTAATGATTGTTCAAGTCCTTGTCTGGCACAGATTTTTGTGTCACTGTTAGATAGTAGACCTGCACATAAAACGGCTGATATTGAGGAATGCACAGTCAGTGAATTAATTTCGATAAATTAATTCATAATGAAGGAGGTGCATACCAATAGTTACTCATTCAGTTCTATTTGAAATAGCAAGGGCAAATGATTCTAAACTCATTTTTGGTGGGTTATGCAGTACAGTAGTAGTGGAGATAACTTAGGAAATTGTTCCACCTAGTTTGTTGCTTATTTCTCAGGAAGAAAAATGAACATAAACTGGAATGGATGTACAAGAAACCAGGAGAGTTAGTGGACAGAGAAGAGTACCTTCTTGGCAGATCTATTGACAAAACCTTTGAGCAAATTCAGGAGTCTGAAAAAGCAGCAGCATCATCTTCATCGGTAGTTGATATTAATCTTGCTGAGAAAGGTAAATGTGATTCTTGTTTTGCTTTATAAATTTTTGAAGCTGATGTAGAGATTGTTAATGTTTTATTTCTCTCGTTAGCAGGTGGTGAGCATTCTTCATTTGCTAGTCTCCTTGCACCTCAAGTTGATCTAGCGAGGAAACTACAGGAGGATCCCTTGTTTGCTATTCGAAAGAAAGAGCTTGAAACTCGTAGCCAGATACTAAAAAATCCTGTGAAGCTAAAGAAGCTTCAGCAGCTGGTATTTTGTACTATGTTATATTAATGCTGTATTAATGATAGTGTAAAGGAGGAAAAGGAGATGACACTATTCTTTTGCATTTCTAGCCAAAAGACATCATTACTCACTTTTTACTTGTTTAATCTTTAATAACCTATTTTCCTGTTGTATCACTAAGGTAACACATAGAAGTACTAAAATAAAATTATTTTTATGCAGCTAAGTTCCCGCAGTTCATCAAAACCGAAAAAATTAAAGAAAGAAAAAAAGAAAAAGAAGAAAAGGAAGAAAAATAGCGACAGTGAAGACAGCGATAGTGATATTGATGCTGTTCTTTTAGACAAATACAAGAAATTGAAAGAGAAGCTTAAAGAAACAGACCTAGCTGTATTGAAAACTATTTGTGTTGATACTGATAAAGACAAAAAACTGTCTTCGAAGCCAAAAGATTCCAAGAAAAGAAAACATGACAGAAGTTCACTGGATGAAGAAGATTATCATCAAAAGAAGGTACATATAATGTCTGAGGACTGTAAAGAATAAAATTAAAGCTATATTACTAACGGAGGAATAGAAGAGAGAGAGAGAAAAGTAGTAATTGAAGCAATAAATAAACAAAGTAAAATAAAATGGGAGGGGGCATTTAAATTTTCAAACATGCCTCTTGTTGATTGCCTGCATGATTTAGCAAAGGTTTTTTCTCGTTTGAAATAGTGAATGTTTGCATTCTAATGGGAGTTTGTTGTATTCTGATGTGTTTATATATAGGAAACTTGTCCAGTGTAAAAAATAGAAGAAATAACCATTTCTATCTTTCAGGATTGTTTTATAAATTCACAGCACTAGAAACTGATTGTGTGCCACACGTAAGTCTTTATAACATTTTAGACCAGCAGCACAATTTTACTATTGTGTACAATGCCAATTCAAACCAAAAGACAGCTTTTGCTGTCCACTTATTTTTACTCCTAATGTGAATAATATGCAAATTTCCAGGACAGTATGTATGGGTGAACTGCATGCAATCTTGAAGGCAATTCAGTAGAAAAGGTATAATTGAAAGAAGAAATTTTTCATCTACTCTAATTTCCCAAGTGCTCTACAATTAATACAAAACTACCTAACAAAGATAATGATACAAAATATATAGCACTCCTTTTTCCTGCTGCAGTAGGGAAGGGTATCTTATTCTACTACAAGTTAGGGCATGAAGAAATCTTGGGGAATGAGTTAGCCAATATAATTGCCAAGTAGGCCTGCAGGGAACACAGTGTGTCATTCTTCTACAAGTTATTATTGTGCCCTTGAGTCATTTGTATGTGTGGTTGAAACAGTAGCTAATAGTGGGGGCTAGTGAGCTGCTTTCAGAGCTACCAGCTGTATGCACCATGGCATCTGTCTCTATGGTCACTCGGACAACACACTTGTCACTCTGACATCACCTTATATGGCAGTGTTATTTTTATGCATTGCTTTATACTACAGCAAGGGAAAATTACTCTCCTTCCCCTCTATGATTGTGATGTATGAATCCCCATAACTCCACTCTTAAAACAGTGTAGTTTGTAATCTGGTAGTTGGTTAATGGTAAACCTAGGTGTGGATATGCCTCCTAATTTTTGTTGATGTGACATTTAGTTTGTTCTGGCTTTTAAGATGTTGCATGGTATCTGTACTCCGGCATTTAAGCTAGAAATTCGAGTGTATAGTAGAATAGTTATCTCACCCTTAACAGTCCACATTCTTCTTTTTTAGATTTTTTCTTAATTTTCTGATTGATTATACTGTATTTTTTGGGATAGAATAATTTTATAATTGTATTAATTTGCTTGTGTAAATGGGTGTCATCAGGTTTAGAAACATTTGAAAGAATATTTTAGACTCTTTCATCTGTTTTAGTAGCACTTGCAGCTATCAAAATATAGTAGAACAATGAAGACCTTTACTGTTGAGTGCACACAAAAATTTGTCATTATTTGACCTTGTCAAAATGCTGTTGATGAAAAAGAATGCCTAACTCCAGGAGCTTAGCACATTTCTGTCTGATTTATATCTATTACTGCACAACATTATCATAATTTGGATGGCAGCCGAAGTGTCTTTATTAAATCCTTCCTCTCTGCTATGATCCTTAATGAGATATAGATCTATTACTGACCTTTGTGGTGAAACATTTAATGGACAGGTTCACATTCCAAATTACCTAGAAGAGCTTTGTCCAAAAGATGTATAAAAGCATCTTGATTACCCTTCAGCAAAATAAGAGAAAAGCTTTCGTCATTTTGAATAGTTCTTGTGAACTAGTACCAGTTAAGGGCTTTTATTCTGAGACTGTAATTTTAGTCAGTTGTGCTTTGATTTAATAGGATCAATGCTGTACAAAATGTTTCCCACACTTCACAGAGTAACCATCTATGTATGCCACATAGTATCTCAATAACAAACATGTCGGGCACTGTTGTGTTATTTCTAAACATGCTTTCCTACCAAGTGTTTCTTACATGTATCCACATTGTAAAACCAATGGACTCATAACATCAGCATTCTAACTTTCCCAGTCTTAACATGTACAGAATCACTGCCAGCATTTTGTATCAGGTGACTAGTGATTCTAGCAGTTTGTAGGAGATAACAAACTTTTAGGAACAATGAATTGTCACAAAATAACTCTTCGAGAACATCCCATTTCATATAGCTGAACATTCTTTGAATTGAATTGTAATGGTAGGGACCTGGATATTTATTTTGCCTCTCTGGTCTGTTGGATATTTTGCCTCCAACACCATTGCTCCCATACTGCAAGTATGGCAACTCCAAAGCATATTCACCCTCACCGTTCACCTATTGTTAACTTGTGCAGCTTCACGAGACATTTCATCTTCATTGCTCTTTATCTCTGCCTTCATATTCTGTTTGGTCTTTTGTTTGGACTTTATTTTCATTTCCTGTAATTTTTTACTGATTTTATTTTCTCTCAATTTTTCCTCAAAATTGTCAGGTACAAACTCTCTCTATCATCTGTAAGTCATTAAACAACCTCATAGTCTGCTGAAAGTTTGTATAACTGGTGTCCTCTGTCTGCTAGCATGTCTCAATGTCGTATAGAATTCATGAATTGATGAATTAAAGCCAAATGTCATGCCAAAGGTGACCCCATATTCTGTTAGGACACTGGCCATAATGTTCTGGCTGGTCAGTATAGGTGCTACATTTTGCATGTATATACGTTTGAAGGGATCATAACAGACAGAATGATTTTCAACTGACAAGCTCCAGTGACACAGGATTTACTTGGTGGGAGCAAGTGTCCATTCTTTATAACACCTTGTTTGTTTCACATAAAGAGGCAGACCAAAGATTTCAAGGTAGTGATGTTTCCACTTATTACAGGACAGACATCAGGACAGGGACAGCACGGAACATAATAATCCAAAGACTGATTCAAGGCATCAGCATAAACCAACCTATACAGATAAATACAAGGGTGACAGGAACTGGAAGAAGCCGGAAAAAAAGAAATTAACTGAGGAAGAAATTGAACGCAGAAGGGCAGAAATGTTAGATAACGCCAAATGGAGGGAACAAGAACGGGACAAGAACATAGCCAGAAATAAAGCACAGGAAGAATATGAGAAAAAGCAGATGAAAGATTTTGATAAAGATTTTATAAGGTAAAGTTGTTTCATAGTAAAATATATTCTTTTTAAATGTGATCTTTTGCTTACTTATCTGGGAGTCAATACTTTTAAAAAGAATTTTCTTTCTTTCTTTCAAATTGCCTCCATATTTTATTATGTGTTTCTCTTACACAAATTTACCAATCTATTATTTTCACAGGAAGCAACTTTCAATTGCTGCATCCCAAGAGACGGTTGAAGGGCGTATTCGATCAAATATGAACAACATCCAGAGGTCTGGAATGGCAATGGACAAAAATTTTGCTCGAAGGTGATGAATACTGTGTAAGACGAATCAACAAACTACTGCCTTGTGTGAAAGAGTGTGATACAGCCATTGTTAGTTCTTGTGTTGAGTTTTTATTTTTAAAATAAAATTTATGTTTGATACCTTACTCATTGTCACTGAATTCCTTTGTAATGTCCTGATTTTATCATCATCATCCTGAGTGTTTTCATCAGCCACATATTGGCTGGAAGGGAACATTCTTTTATTCATTATTAAGTTTAAAATGCACTTCATTTTGTGCCATATGATCCCATCCTCAGGAAACTGTTGCAGATGCTGCGCACAATCAACATCCATGAAACCTCATCAGACTGTCATGGATTTAGCCTCTGAAAGCATGTAGCATCATGCAAAACCACCTCCAGGAAGGGGCGGGTCAGGGGAGGGCAGGACAGCACAGCACAGCACAGCACAGCACAGCACAGCACAGCTGTCTACCCATTTCCTCCCCACTTTAGGAAAAAATCTTTTCAAAGCATCTTGCCCAGACAGACAGGCAGACAGACGTATCAGTCCACTATCATATTCAACAAAGTCAGAAAATGTACAGGTGCATATTGATTGTCAGCAAGTGTACCCACACTTCATGAAATCTTAAAACTATTTTGTCATTCAGCCCTCCCACTGCCTCCCCCCCCCCCTCCCCCCCCCCCCACCCTACTCCTCCATCCACTTCTGTAGTTGAACGGTCAACATGGCTAACTCCCATGCAGGGATTTTTCTTCGGTGGGAGGACTGGTAGGGGTGCAATCAGCCTCATGAGGCCAAGTGAGGAGCTACTCAACCAATTAGTAGTTGTTCTGGGGTCAAGAAACATGACACTGATCAGGAGAGTGCTGTGCGATCATCTACATAAACATAATTTCTGTGCCATTCACAATTAAGTGCCTGGCAGAGTGTTTATCAAACCACCTTCAAGCTATTTCTCACAGTTCCACTCTCAAACAACTTGTGGGAAAAACGAACACTTTAATCTTCTGTGTGCACCCTGATTTCTGTTATTTTATTATGATGATCATTTCTCCACAAAATGTTTTCACACTCACAAGGAAACCTCCCCATCGCACCCCCCTCAGATGTAGTTATAAGTTGGCACGGTGGATAGGCCTTGAAAAACTGAACACAGATCAATCGAGAAAACAGGAAGAAGTTGTGTGGAACTATGAAAAAAATAAGCAAAATATACAAACTGAGTAGTCCATGTGTAAAATGGGCAACATCAAGGATTGTCAGTGCTCAGGAGCGCCGTGGTCCCGTGGTTAGCGTGAGCAGCTGCGGAACGAGAGGTCCTTGGTTCAAGTCTTCCCTCGAGTGAAAAGTTTAATTTCTTTATTTTCGCAAAGTCATGATCTGTCCGTTCGTTCATTGACGTCTCTGTTCACTGTAATAAGTTTAGTGTCTGTGTTTTGCGAACGCACCGCAAAACAGTGCGATTAGTACACGAAAGGACGTGCCTCTCCAATGGGAACCGAAAACATTTGATGAAAAGGTCATAGGTCAACCGATTCCTCCACAGGAAAACACGTATGATATATTCTATATGACACTGGTGACGGCATGTGCGTCACATGACAGGAATATGTTGTCGACCCACCTAACTTGTACACTTGGCAAATGGGTAAAATGTTTCTTCTACCTTGCCCAATTTAGGTTTTCTTGTGGACGTGATAATCACTCCCAGAAAAGTGATGAAAACATGAGTTTGTCACATAAACTGCAACTAATGAATGCAACAGATTCACAGTCGCACAGTTTTCCCGGTACTCTGTCAAAACATATGTTTTTAATGTTTTCAAATTTTTCCGTGTGTAGACCGTCAAATTCTGCATATGTCCAAGCATATCTGAACAAGTCCGGGAATTTTGGAGAGCGAAGTTGATTATGTGCGAGTGCTTGAAATTTGATAATTGTCTGAAAATAAAAAATTAAACTTTTCACTCGAGGGAAGACTTGAACCAAGGACCTCTCGTTCCGCAGCTGCTCACGCTAACCACAGGACCACGGCGCTCCTGAGCTCACACTATCGTTCATGTTGTTTATCTTGCATATGGACTACTCAGTTTGTATATTTTGCTTATTTTTTTCACAGTTCCACACAACTTCTTCCTGTTTTCTGGATTGATCTGTGTTCAGTTTTTCAAGGCCTATCCACTGTGCCAACTTATAACTAAATCTGAGGGGGGTGCGATGGGGAGGTTCCCTTGTCAGAGGAGAAAGTTGGAGATTGAAATTTCATTAAATGATCCTGCTTCAATGAAAACACCTTGTTTTAATGGTTGCCACCTCAATTCGTGTGTCATTTTCGTGACATTGTCTCCCCTATTCTGCGATAATACAAAATGATATCGCATCCAATTATGCCCCAAGCAGAGGATGACATAGCAGTCGGTTGGGCCCAATTGACTGGTGTTGGACCAGGATGGGGAACATTACTTTTATCTTCCCCTCCCTCACTCCCTCCCTCCCTCTGTCTGGCTCAGATCCAATACACACTCTTGGCATCACACCTGCAGGAACCATAAAAGTACAGCCCCATCAATTTGAGTCACTAAAACTGCCATAGGCAGAGACAACTGTCACTTTTACCTGTACATATATTTGGTTGCCATTCTGTTCACCTGCCATATTTTTTGAACTTGATGGCTTGTCTGCATAGATGGCATTTTATCTGAAATCTTGTATGGGATGAATGCTTAAACTTTTTGTGGGAATGGTGCTTGAATATTTACAAAGAACAATACCATCATCACTTTGTGGTTGACTGAACGCATTTCCACCAAATTTGGAGAGTGCTTATCACAGTCTACACTGCAATCAAAATTAATTGAGGCTACAATCCATTGACTAATTCTACTTTTGTGACCACCCATCACAGCAATATTACCTGCTTCCATAGCCAGTCTCATTAACACTCACCGGTGTGTTGGTGCTTGACTCAGAGGGAGACTGTTTGACTCTAATGAACAGGGGATACCATCACATGAATTAGCTCATTTTGAACAAGTTTGGACTGGTTAAGTTGGTTACATACGTGATTTTTCATGTCTGCTGTTGTCTCCTCTATGTTGCTTCGTGCTCCCATGCAAAATTAAATTTTTCATTGCTAGTAATTTTGTGTAATGAAGAAACCCATTTTAAAACAATGTGACTTTTTTGTTTTGCATCTTTGATCTCTTTCTGAAGTTTTCTGTCAATCAGTTAATTATTTTCAGCAAAATTTTTCTGAAACATCGTACATTGTATGAAGCACTTGTGGTGTTTTTTTGCATTTTCGCGGGGGCCCATTTCTTTCAGGTGCTTTTTATTTTTTGCTGAATAAATCTGTACCCTTGCTCAAAAGGACATGAGGGATCCAAGTTGGAGGACAAAGGGCAACAAAAGCAAAATTATGATATTTATCATCATCATTATTATTATTATTAATGATTATTTTTAATGATGAGGAATACACCAATCAGGAATGTGCCAGTTCATTGCAACAACTGTTGTCCAGTTTCCTTTTGAACTAAACAGTCTCATTGATTATTTTTCTTGGATAATATGGCACTTCAGAATTTTGAAAGTGCCTCCAACTATACTTCATGACTTCAATCTGTAGTTTGTGAGCCAAAACTTCTATTCTAATCTCTCTGCTGGACATAACAGACCAAAGTCAAGCTGTCACATCACGTAAAGTGATATGAACTTTCCAAAGTTCTTGACTCCCTTCAATCATTTTGGTTGTTGGGAATTCTTCAGATAATAAACGTACACCTTTGGTGACTCTGACCACAGTTTTGCTGTCATTTTCAGGTGATGTGATCACAACCAGACTTGTCTAAATCCACTTTGTGGCAAGCTTCACCTGTAGGTACCCTGAGCAGTTCAGGAGATATTACTGAAGTTGAACTACTTGTACCATGATTTCCAAATATGTCCGGATGTACTTTCTGTATTACTTCACTTATGTCCTGAGGTACCTTCTGTACTACTTCACTTGTTCTGTTTCCAATTCCTGCCTCTTCTGTCCTTCTTTTCCACATACCTTGCTCTTTGCTACAGATTGTATCGTGATGTTTTGCGGGATGAGAAAGAAAGGAGTATAGAACGTAGATAAAAAAGCATACTCAGCAAACGTGTATATCGCTGCAGTATTGCAGAAACAGCAAACATGTATATCATTACAGTATTGCAAAACATGTCAGTGACACTGCCGATGGTTGAAACTGCAACACCATGAAAGCTACATGCAACAATGTCAAATTGGCATGAAACGTACTACAGGAACGGGGGGGGGGGGCAATAAAAGTGGCTCAGAGAACAGGGCTCCAGTGTACAAAGAAACACAGCAGAGGAAAGGAAATACAATACTAACATGATTACAGCAAATGTTGAAAGTGGCACCATTCATCTCTTGGCACTTTTTGCCTGGTCTGCAAGCTGCTGAAAGTGGATAGAAGCTGGGCTGCTGGAATTGCTACAGTGTCATCTAAAATGTTCTGCTGCAGTTCTTGAAGACTATGAGGGATGTTGAGATACACCTTAAAAGACTTGAGGGCTTCCCACACAAAGTAATCTTATTGACAGATCAAGTGACCTGAGTGGCCAGCTAGAGCCACAACCAGATTGACCTTTGCTAACAATTCCGTCAGACAGGAAGATTGTGTAAATGTGCTTAAATTTTCAGCTGGCTGCATGGGTAGTTACTCCATCCTGTTGGAATTAACTGTAGTCTTTTCCACCTCTGTTAATTATGCCAGAACTGCTTTCAAAATGTTGGCAATGTAATGCACCAAGCTCAGTAGCTGATACAAGAAGATTGTGGCATGTAGACACTGAACACCAAACCCCAATCTTCTGATCATGCATTGGTGTCTTGTGGAAGTTATGCGGATTCTCCACTGCCCAGAACCTGCGATTCCTGAGTTAACATAATCACTCAGGTGAAACCAGGCTTCATGAGACATAAAGAACAGATCCACGTCCAAGCCATTCACTGCTGTCTCAGTGGACAGCCACTCACAAAACTGGAGGCACTGAGGAACATATGCTGGCAATAATGCATAAATAACGGACACTGTGTAGGGATGCTTGTACAGGTCAAGGTGGAATCTAGTGTAGAGGAGGAGGTGGAGATACCATTTAATGTCCCATCAACAACAAGTTCATTAGAGACGGAGCACAAACTCGGATTAGGTAAAGATGGAGAAGGAAATCCACCATGCCCTTTCAAAGGAACCATAGCCTGAAGAAAGTCAGGGCAACCACAGAAAATCTAAATCAGGATGGCTGGATGCGTGTTTGTACTGTTGCCTCCCAAATGCAAGTCCAGTGTGGTAGCCACTGCGCTACCTCACTTGGTAGGTGGTGTATTCATCCAGAAGATTGATGTTATACGCCAGTCACTTGTGACAGGTGTCGGGGTGATTTGGTATGACTCCAAAGCATTTTTTGGGAACTGCAGCCATATTTTCTGATGTGTGATCACATTTTGGAATGTTTTTGACTTACTCAGAACAGATCCTGTCTGATGCCAGTTTTGGACCAAGTGTTGCAAGGCACTTGTTGCTGTCACTTTAACACCATTAAACTTCTCAGCAAACAGCTGACCACACCATTACCACGATTTTGTTGTCACATACCTTTCCACAATAAACACCGGCTGCTCTGCTGTGAGTACCATCATGTCCCTTGCACTACTCCACTAGGGTGACACAGCTTGCGCTACGTTCTGAACTGATGTGTATCATGGCGTGCATGTCACACGGTGTGGTTATATGCCTACATTCACGTCTAATCGTATCCACATGTACAGCCACTTTTATTTGTCCCACCCCGTGTATATTTGTAGATGCAAATGATTGACATTTCAGTGCAGCCATAAAATGTGAATAGGAGTAGCACTGTCTATATTTTGCATAGAAGAAAAGATTCTGCATTGAATTTCTAATTCAGAAATCACATTTGAATGCTTTTTGTTTCTATGAAGGTCAAGCTGTATGTGTGTAAAGTGGAGAGATGTATACCAGCACATGTCCACATTTGAGAGAAGCAGTATGACAGCATATCAAGACCACAGTTCATCATTTGTTCTGTGATGCTGCTGCTCATGTTGGTTGGGATTGCATGACTGGACAAATATCTACACAAATGTGACAATGATGTCAGGAGTGTCATAGTCTGTCAGCATGGTGGCCACGGTTTTGGCTTACATTGATGTGACAGCAGAGAGAGGTGCACTGACAGTGGTGTGCAAGATGATGACAATGGACAGAGAGGTGGCACCATGTCATTTTTTCAGATGAGTCCTGGTTGGTTCTGTATCCACTGTTATGGTGGATATATTCATATGTGGCATCCCGGAGGAGAACAACAGTTGTGATTGTGTTTGTCTCTGTCAGTCGGGTCCAACACCTCGTGCAATGGTATGGGCACCATTGGGGATACTTCACCCGTGGTTCACCTAGCTAGTAATTTGGATAGCAGCCATTACATTTCTGATGTGCCAAGTCTAGTGACTGCACTGTATGTTCGAAGTCTCCATGACACTATCTTTCAATAAAATAATGTAAAGCTACATATTGCCCATGTTTTCCTGACCTACTTTGATACAGCTTGCTGTGGCCAACATGATCTCCATCTTTAATCCATTGAAAACTTATGGTCATGGGTTGCTGAGGGTCTGACCCACCACCACTCTCCAGCCACTCTGGAGTAATGTATATACACGCCCAATCTGTCATACAAGCTCAGTTTGACCCGTAGCCAAGCCATGTTAAAATCACTGTTGCTGCTGGAGATGGCAGTTATGTATACAAATTTGGAACCCTGTATTATCCCTGAATCACCTACAAATTTAATAAGGTAGTTACTATACAGTGTGCAAAAAAAAGTAAAATTTTGTTATTTACTATCTTTCTCACTGTAGCAAATTGAATCGCCAGAAGTACAGTTCATTTGCACCATTTATGCATGCTGTTTACCTTGTTCGCACAAAATAGAAATGAAACAATAATAAAATCTCAAGGTTTGGGCATAAGAATAAGAAATAATTGTACTTCTTCACTGTGTTAATCACCAGATCACAATCCATTGTCAGCAGCGTATCATAATTGGGCCTGGATTTTTATGCAGTAATAATCTGTGACACTTTCCCATGGATGAAACAAACCTGTGATGATTCATACTGTCCTCCTCTGTACACATTCAATATCACCTCTTAGTCCTATCTGGTACAGGTCCCACACACTTGAGCAATATTCTAGAACCAGTCGCACGAGTGATTTGTAAGTGATCTCCTTTGTAGACTGATTGCATTTCCCCAGTATTCTACCAATAAACTGAAGTCTACCATCTGCTTTATCCAAGACTGAACCTATGTGATCATTTCATTTCATACCCCTGCAGAGTGTTACATTGAGGTATTTGTATGAGTTGGCCAATTCCAACTGTGATTCATTGATTTTATAGTCATATTTTTTTTATACTATGTTTTTCCATTTTGTGAAGAGCAAAGTTTTACATTTCTGAACATTTAGAACAAGTTGCCAATCTCTGCACCACGTTGAAATCTTATCAAGATCCGACTGAATATTTATGCAGCTTCTTGCAGATAGTACTTCATTATAGACAACTGCATCATCTACAAAAAGCATTATTTTACTGTTAATATTGTTTGCAAGGTCATTAATATACAACATGAGCAGCAAGGTCCCAGCACACTTCCCTGGGGCACATGCGAATTTACTTCTGCATCTGATGATGACTCTCCATCAAATGTAACATGCTGTGTCCTCCCTACCTAAAAGTCCTTAAAAATTTTATTTGATACCCCATATGAACATACTTTTGACAATAAGTGTAGATGTGGTACTGAGTCAAATGCTTTTCGGAAATGAAATACCACATCTACCTTCTTGCCCTGATCCAAAGCTTTCAGTATGCCATGTTAGAAAAGTGTGAGTTGAGTTTCACGTGATCAATATTTTCGGAACCCATGCTGGTTGGCCTTGAGTAGATCATTCTGTGTAAGATACCTCATTATATTTGAGCTCAGAATATCTTCTAAGATTCTAAAACAAACCAATGTCGAGGATACTGGACAGTAGTTTTGTGGATCACTTCTACTACTCTTCCAACCTTTCTTGTAGACGGGTGTGACCTGTGCCTTTTTCCAAGAAATGGGCACGGTTTTTTGTTTGAGGGATCTATGATAGATTATAGTTAGAGGAGGGGCTAACTCAGCCACTATCCAACATAGAATCTGACAGGGATTCCACCAGAGCCTGGAGCTTTGTTCAATTCTAATGATTTCAGCCGTTTCTCAACATCACTGACACTAATACTTATTTTATTCATTTTTTAGTGGTACAGAGATTGAACTGTGGCAATTCTCCTGGGTTTTCCCTTGTAAAGGAACATTTGAAAATTGAGTTAACCATTTCAGCTTTTGCTTTGCTATCCTCAATTTCAGTTCCTGTCTCATTCGCTAGGTACTGGACACTAACTTTGGTGCCACTAACAGCGTTTACATATGACGAGAATTTCTTTGGGTTCTGTGAAAGATCACTTGACAATATTTTGCTACGGTAGTCACTGAAGGCATCACACATTGTTCTCTTGACAGCCAAACGCGTATCATTCAGCATCCCTCAATCTATAGCCCTAAGCTTTGTTTTACACCTATTATGCATTAATTTCTGTTTCTTTAAAAGTTTCTTTACAGTGACTGTATACCATGGAGGTTTCCTCCCATTACGAACTGTTCTGTTGAGTACATATCTATCCAGTGCATAGTTAACTATTCTTTTAAACCTCCACATGCTCCTGCCCTATATTGGAGGTTCCAAGGTCCTTATTGAGATATGACACTGCTGATTTCTTATTTAGCTTACTAACATATAGATCTTTCTGCTTGTCTTAGTTGTCCTTTTTAATCTGGCAATCATTGTTGGCCCAATAGTGTTGTGGTAACTGATAAAGTTTGTTGCCATTAGATCCAATAGATTTCCATCATGACTGGTGTTCATAACTATATGTTCTAAGTAGTTTTGACAGAAGGCATTTAGTTTAGTTTTACAGGATGTCTTATCATTCCTGCCATTAAGAGAACTATAATTTTCCTAATTGATTTTTGAATGATTAAAGTCTCCACCAATTATTACAATATGACTGGGGAACTTACGTGCAAGTGAATTGAATTTTTCTGTCAAGTTTTTGGTTACATCAGGAGATGAGACTGGTGTGTGATAAAAGGATCCAGTTATCATTTTATGACCACCTCTGATACTGAGTCTTTCCCAAACAATCTCACGTGCAGTTTCAATTTCTATCTCTGTGGATTTGAGTTTCTTGCCTACTGCGACAAATACACCATCTCTATTTTCCCTTTGCCTGTCCTTTCGACATACACTTAAATATTCCCCAAAAATCTCACTGCTGTTAGTTCCAGGTTTCAACAAGCTTTCTGTAGCTAGTACTACGTGAGCTTCACTGCTTTTCATGGGCACTTCAAACTCTGACACTTTGTTGCGAATATTTCAGCAGTTTACCATCAGGATTACGGTATAATACTCTCAGCTGTGGGAGGCATTTCTTTTGATCTTACACTGATACTTTTGAGTTTCCTATAGCTATCATTATCTGGATTGAATGGATAGTCACCTAACCTAAAAAAACCATTGTGTGCACCGCACACACTATCAGCCACCTGAGTAGCAGCCTCAGATGTTTAGTGCACACCTGACCTATTTAGGAAGACCAAACATCTTTCAACCCTGTGGAGCAAGTCCAGTAAATTGCAGCTTAGCTTGTCACAGAACCTTTGAAGTCTTTGGTTCAGTCCTTCTACTTGACTCAGAACTAAAGGGCCATGATCAGCTCTGGGAACAATGCTGCAAATTGTGAGCATTGTTGAAACTCCAAGTACAAGGCTGGACTTCTCAACCTTCTTTGCCAGTTGTTGGAATGACCCAAGAATGACCTCAGAGCCTAGACGACAGGCATACATTGTTCCATCGTGTGCCACAACCTGCAGTTGGTTGCATCCTGCTCCTTCAGTGGCTGCCAGAATAACCTCTTCAATATGTTGAGTGAGGCCGCCAAGCAAACAAACTGAGTGTACCTGGTGTCCTATCCTATCCCTTGCTGCCATTTCTCTAAGGGGTACCATCATTCACTGTAAGTTTGAACTGCCGATGATCAATAGACCCAAACCTTTCGCGCTTTCCTCCTCATGACACTGTACAAAACAGGTTTCCCCAAAACAGGTGAAGTGAATCCCACTGGCTTAGTTTAATTTTCAGTGAAAGACAGCACCTCAGACTTGTTGGTTAGGGGGCTAGGTACAACGCCCTCGTCCTCCCTGGTCCGCATCCACACCTAGAGTTACCACTGACATGCCACTCACAGTCAAATGGATGGGTAATGACACCTCCTGTACTTTGTGCAGAGACGACAGGATCCACAGGAGAGGATAGTATGTAAGTTACCTCTGGTACAGGTATCACAGGTACATGACTCTGGGGAGCTTTTCCAACACACTGGTTTACAGCAGCTGCCAGTTGTTTGGCAGTAGTCAGGGCGATTTCCAGATGCTTACGAATGTCAACCAACTCATCCCGTCTTTGAGAACAGCATTCACAGACGGGCTGCATTTTGGCTGGTGCATTGTATTACAAGGCAGTGAACAAATAACTTTAAATTATGCGCATTGATTATTTTTTAATCTATTGAGCTAAAAGTTGCTAATTCCATGCAAGAATTGAGGCAAATACACAAAATGAGATTTCTGTTAAGGCAACACAAAAACTTGTGGTAAAAATTGCTATTTTCCTAAAATGTTACCGGAATGTTAATTGTAGTTGTTACCAAACTTGAAATTGGAGTTAATTTATGATTAGTACAGATAATAAATAGAGCTACTCCTCTTTATGGGAAAACTTGTTGTAACACAATATGTTACACATTTGCAACAATATCTACATCACAAACGCCGATTTGCTACACACTGCTTGTAGAATATGCAAAGGACTGTGGTAGCTTCCGAAAACTCTCAAAAATGCACGTTTTTTTCATTAATATGCAACGAAATTCAGGAGTGATGTATTCTTTGATTGAACTGTGAACCACAAACGCTAAGTTACTACGAAATATATTAAGTATCCGAAACACCCGTACTGGTAACTTACAAAAATATCGTTTTGTACGCGTTCGAAAATTCTCGAACTAACCTATTTCTCAGGTAATTGAACAATGAAATTAGAGAACGTTGGTTTTGAGCGAGGATAGGCGTACTGTTCTCAAACATTTAAAAGAGCACAATATAGTTTAAGCCTACAACTGACGATAACAGGACGAATTTATTGCGGCATTCGCGAATGATCGAAATTTCACAATATATCACAAAACATTGATACAATCAACAAAAGATTATGCAGAAGTGATGCGAGCAGTAAACACTGCAGGAGTTCCAATGTTTGTATCATTACTGAAATTTTCATCATGTCTTCAACCTGAAGTAACCCATAGGTATTATTTTAAATAAAGCTAATGGCCTGATTAAAATTTAATTTACACAAATGGCCCAGACCTACAATATCACTGTAACATACTACGCATATGTATCATATTCGTTTGATAAATGACGATTGACAAGTGTCGTAAAGAAACTTTTGTTGAACTTTGTTGTAAATATGTGTCGAGCTTTTCCATTATGTAACTGTTGGTATATAATGCCATCTTCTTCTTCATTTTCTTTCTATGGTAAGTACTATAATAAATGGCGATCACAAGTTTAGAAACACGTATTCATGTCCTGTTTACGACTGACCAGGGGACCGCGCCTACTCGTCTTCATCGATTTCCTCCAAGTTTATGGTACGCGCAGGGCTTGGCCAAAACGAAAGTGAGAGCTCCAGATTGCCTAGAATTTAGAAAAAACAGCACTTTGGGCACGGGTCGGGCGCATGAGACATTTACACTGAAGCGCCCGAGAAACTGGTATAGGCATGCGTCTTCAAATACAAAAGTTGTAAACAGACAGAAAACAACTCTGCGGTTGGCAACGCCTATGCAAGACAACAAGTGTCTGGCGTAATTGTTAGATCGGTCAGTGCCGCTACAATGCGGCTTATCAAGATTTATGTGAGTTTTAACGTGGTGTTACAGTCGATGCACGAGCGATGGGCCACAGCGTCTCCGAGGTAGCGATGAAGTGGGAATTTTCCCGTACGACCATTTCACGAGTGTGCCGTGAATATCAGGAATCCGGTAAAACATCAAATTTTCGACATCGCTGCGGCCGGAAAAAGATCCTGCAAGAACCGGACCAACGGCGACCGAAGAGAGTGGTTCAATGTGGCAGAAGCGCAGCCCTTCCGCAAATTGCTGCAAATTTCAATGCTGGGCCATCAGAAAGTGTCAGCATGCGAACCATTCAATGAAACATCATCGTTGTGGGCTTTCGGGCCGAAGGCCCACTCGTGTACCCTCGATGACTGCAAGACATAAAGCTTTACGCCTCGCCTGCGCCCGTCAACACCGACATTGAACTTTTGATGGTTGTTAAAATGTTGCCTGGACGGATGAGTCTCGTTTCAAATTGTATCGAGCGGATGGACGTGTGCAGGTACGGAGACAACCTCATGAATACATGGATCCTGCATGTCAGCAGGGGACTTATAGCTGGTGGAGGCTTTGCAATGGTGTGGGGTGTGTGTGCAGCTGGAGTGATATGGGACCCTGATACGTCCAGATACGACTCTGACAGGTGACACGTACGTGAGCATCCCATCTGATCATCTGCATTCATTCATGTCCATTGTGCATTCAGACGGAGTTGGGCAGTTACAACAGGATAATGCGACACCCCACACGTGCAGAATTGCTACAGAGTTGCTCCAGGACTCTTCTGAGTTTAAACACTTCCGCTGGCCACCGGACACCCCAGACATGAACATTGTTAAGCATATCTTGGATGCCTTGCAACTTGGTGTTCAGAAGAGATCTGCACCCCCTCGTACTCTTAGGGTTTATGGACAATCCTGCAGGATTAATGGTGTAAATTTCCTCCAGCACTACTTCAGACATTAATCGAGTCCATGCCTGGTCGTGTTGCGGCACTTCAGCGTGCTTGCGGGGGCCCTACAAGATACTAGGCACGTGTACCAGAATGTTTGGCTCTTTAGTGTATATTAGCGTACCTCCCAGGTAGCAAATGGCGGAGTGGAAAGACAACGGAACGGTATCCGAGAGTCGCGGGACCTAGACGCTAGGTGGAAACTTTTGTCCTGTTTTCAGTTTTTACATACGTTATATTAAAAGTAAACCGAACCAATTCTCAATTTGTTGATTTGTTGATATTTTCATAAAAGACATTAAAAGGAAAGGTGAAGGCAAAATATAGGAATGTCGTCATTACTTCATCAAAATCTGGGAAACTTATGAGCATTATACAAAAAAATTTTGATTAATGTGCTGATGACCTACGCATAAGGGAACAATTGACAGGAATGGGGGAAACAAATACAGTAGAAGAAGAATGGGTAGCTTTGAGGGATGAAGTAGTGAAGGCAGCAGAGGATCAAGTAGGTAAAAAGACGAGGGCTAGTAGAAATCCTTGGGTAACAGAAGAAATATTGAATTTAATTGATGAAAGGAGAAAATATAAAAATGCAGTAAATGAAGCAGGCAAAAAGGAATACAAACGTCTCAAAAATGAGATCGACAGGAAGTGCAAAATGGCTAAGCAGGGATGGCTAGAGGACAAATGTAAGGATGCTTATCTCACTAGGGGTAAGATAGATACTGCCTACAGGAAAATTAAAGAGACCTTTGGAGATAATACAACCACTTGTATGAACATCAAGAGCTCAGATGGAAACCCAGTTCTAAGCAAAGAAGGGAAAGCAGAAAGGTGGAAGGAGTATATAGAGGGTCTATACAAGGGCGATGTACTTGAGGACAATATTATGGAAATGGAAGAGGATGTAGATGAAGATGAAATGGGAGATACGATACTGCGTGAAGAGTTTGACAGAGCACTGAAAGACCTGAGTCGAAACAAGGCCCCCGGAGTAGACAACATTCCAGTGGAACTACTGACGGCCTTGGGAGAGCCAGTCCTGACAAAACTCTACCATCTGGTGAGCAAGATGTATGAAACAGGCGAAATACCCTCAGACTTCAAGAAGAATATAATAATTCCAATCCCAAAGAAAGCAGGTGTTGACAGATGTGAGAATTACCGAACAATCAGTTTAATAAGCCACAGCTGCAAAATACTAACACGAATTCTTTACAGACGAATGGAAAAACTGGTAGAAGCCGACCTCGGGGAAGATCAGTTTGGATTCCGTAGAAATACTGGAACACGTGAGGCAATACTGACCTTACGACTTATCTTAGAAGAAAGATTAAGGAAAGGCAAACCTACGTTTCTAACATTTGTAGACTTAGAGAAAGCTTTTGACAATGTTGACTGGAATACTCTCTTTCAAATTCTAAAGATGGCAGGGGTAAAATACAGGGAGCGAAAGGCTATTTACAATTTGTACAGAAACCAGATGGCAGTTATAAGAGTCGAGGGGCATGAAAGGGAAGCAGTGGTTGGGAAAGGAGTGAGACAGGGTTGTAGCCTCTCCCCGATGTTATTCAATCTGTATATTGAGCAAGCAGTAAAGGAAACAAAAGAAAAATTCGGAGTAGGTATTAAAATTCATGGAGAAGAAATAAAAACTTTGAGGTTCGCCGATGACATTGTAATTCTGTCAGAGACAGCAAAGGACTTGGAAGAGCAGTTGAACGGAATGGATGGTGTCTTGAAGGGAGGATATAAGATGAACATCAACAAAAGCAAAACGAGGATAATGGAATGTAGTCGAATTAAGTCGGGTGATGTTGAGGGTATTAGATTAGGAAATGAGACACTTAAAGTAGTAAAGGAGTTTTGCTATTTGGGGAGCAAAATAACTGATGATGGTCTAAGTAGAGAGGATATAAAATGCAGACTGGCAATGGCAAGGAAAGCGTTTCTGAAGAAGAGAAATTTGTTAACATCGAGTATAGATTTAAGTGTCAGGAAGTCTTTTCTGAAAGTATTTGTATGGAGTGTAGCCATGTATGGAAGTGAAACATGGACGATAAATAGTTTGGACAAAAAGAGAATAGAAGCTTTCGAAATGTGGTGCTACAGAAGAATGCTGAAGATTAGATGGGTAGATCACATAACTAATGAGGAGGTACTGAATAGGATTGGGGAGAAGAGGAGTTTGTGGCACAACTTGACCAGAAGAAGGGATCGGTTGGTAGGACATGTTCTGAGGCATCAAGGGATCACCAATTTAGTATTGGAGGGCAGCGTGGAGGGTAAAAATCGTAGGGGGAGACCAAGAGATGCATACACTAAGCAGATTCAGAAGGATGTAGGTTGCAGTAGGTACTGGGAGATGAAGAAGCTTGCACAGGATAGAGTAGCATGGAGAGCTGCATCAAACCAGTCTCAGGACTGAAGACCACAACAACAACAACGACCTACGCACAGGAGAACAAATTTCTTCTCTCAACTGACTCGTGGGGAGGACATACATATTCATAATTATATTACGAGATTTTTCAGCATGAAGAATTTTTGTCTTCTTGCTATGTTCAAATCATTCCCCCAAATGCACAACGCCAGTAAATGAAATGATCGTATGGCATTGTTGGCCGGGAGGCCCCATTCGGGGGAGTTCGGCCGCCGTATTGCAAGTCCTTGTTAGGTAACGCCACATTGGCGACTTGCGAGTCAATGACGATGAAAATGATTGAAAACTTGCGATATCTGTTTTTATCGTTAGATAGAGAATTGGATCATAAACCTTCAAAACTACTCATATCTCATCAAGAGAAAAAAGGAACCCACATTCCGAGAAGACTGCACCAAAATACATTCTACTGTACATTATCGGCTGTCTTCGCCAATGTTTGGCGACATGATGTGTTAAGTGTTTTGCTGCCAAACTGCGCGATGAGAGAGAACTTTTTATGAATGTAAGCCAAGTACTTTTCTACGGAAACTTTAAAACAACCATATAATTGTAAAAATGGGACGTTTATAACGCATGCAACATGTCGAGAAATTTACTGCTTTTCCCTTTTTTTTTACGATAAATATCACCCCAGCAAGTGCAAATCATTATCAGTAAAATAATGAAAGCATTGAATTTTAGATATGAAGTTCTCCTGTACAGCTTACAATTGCTTCTTGGAAAATTATACGGAATCTCAAACTTTTCTTTGCCTTGGCTTTTCATGCCTTTTATGAGAGTGTTAATAAATACAATGCATTAAACATTATTTCTGTTTGTTTTGCAGTGTAAGTAACTTAAAAATTGAAAATATGAAAGATAAATAGTTTCCCCACATAGACTGGTAACCACGACCCACGGCCTCCCGTTCCACACTCTTTCCGCTGTGCCACTCACTATGTGTAAACTGTGGTTCCATAAATGGCTCATGCCACAGCCGAGACAAGCCAAAAATGTCACTTTTTTTTAAACGCCTGCCTCTGTCACTATCATTTCTGACCAAGCTACACGTCGTAAACTTGGACGAAATCGATGATGACTAGTTGTTGCTGTTCTCTTGTGAGCATGTGCATGGCGTGCTCAGGCAGTGCACACAAATAAAATTGACTTTAATTTTCTCCATACTGTAGTGAGAAGTGGTATTCTCTCCAACTTTAAAAACAATTAACATATGTCAACTACATTTAGTACAAAGCAACATACACCTAAAATGACCCAAACGTAAAGTAGTCTGTGATCACATTTTTCACTTCAAATGTTCTGCTACAGAGTACTTGGAAATTAAGTATCACATTAACTACGACACATATCGAAAAAAATAAATACTTCATCATCAAGCTGTGATATGAAACTATAAGATACGAAAGAGCTCAATTTTAGATGCCAATTATTTTCCTCAGGACCGAATGGGAGATATAAACAGTGGTGAAGAGGACGTGCAGATGTGAAACATGTTATTTATAATTTTTTTAAGGAAAAGGAGAACCTGTACCGAAAAACTGACTGCAGGAGCTTCATTTACATACAATATTTTGTACAATTTAATGAGCTCTTACTGTTTACAGCAAAAAGATCAAAAAACTCATTTTTCTCCTGTTTCGCTATCAGCCGTTTATTGGGAATCGCTCGTTAGTTTCCTGTGTGGTCTTTTCTCTTACTACTGCTCATTATATATTTCTAACTTTTACAGTACATCCAATAACTGTTTACTTGTAGGTAAAACCAGCAGCTAAAATGCATAATTAATAAAGCAAACAAAACCTATATGCTCGCCTTTAGCTTCAAACATAGCTGTCTACTCTGTTTCAATGTGGCAGACTTCGCACATGCACGCTAAATTATGCGGTATAGATTCCAGATGAATTTCCATTCCGCATATTCTCTATTCTGTGGTACAGCTCCAGCCTCAGAGGACGGCGGAGTCAGCAACAGCAGCGGTTTACCGTTGGTACACAGGTTGTATATGTCGTTTAGTTTAATGGCATTCTCACTTACTTCTGAGGAGACGTGAACAGCTGCTCATTATTTTCCTGTTTTTAGTAGTGCTATTTATTTTTGTTGTACGAGTTGGCATATTTTCCAGCGGTTTGTGTTGAGTGAGTTCAGTTTCCTGGGTTAGGGCTATATTACCTATGGTTCGGACAATAATTGATTAAAACTGGATAGTGACTGCGTCTGTTGTGTGCGGGTGCTGCGGGAATTTGCCACTGTCTGTCCGTAAGCTGTGTTGACTACCGTCGGCGGCCTCCAGGCTGCTGTCCTGGGCTGCGGTGACGTCGGGTCATCTGAGGCGAATGTTTCGGCAGCTCCTATACCAGCTCCTATACACAATGAAGCGCCAAAGAAACTGGTATAGGCATGCGTATTCAAATACACAGATATGTAACAGGCAGAATACGGTTCTGCGGTCGGCAATGCCTATATAAGACAACAAGTCTCCGACGCAGTTGTTAGATCAGTTACTGCTGCTACAATGGCAGGTTATCAAGATTTAAGTGAGTTTCAACATGGTCTTATAGTCAGTGCACGAGCGATGGGACACAGCATCTCCGAGGTAGTGATGAAGTGGGGATTTTCCCGTACGACCATTTCACGAGTGTGCCGTGAATATCAGGAAGCCGGTGAAACGCCACGTCGTGTTGCGGCACTTCTGCGTAATCGCGGGGGTTCTACATAATATTAGGCACGTGTGCCAGCTTCTTTGGCTCTTCAGTATAATAAGCCGAATCGTCCGCCTTGTTTTTCACAACTCCGAGGATTCGGCGATGTTTACCTTGTGGGTGGTTAACCTATTCACATAACTTCTTACAATATTTCTTATAAAATATTTGATATTGCATGTAAGAAGTATACCGAACAGTAATTACTGTGCATAGAGGTATATAGAATGTTCATTTCATATATCAAAATAACTGAAATGTAATTTTACACGGCCATAGAAATTTAGGCCTGGAATGAGTGTGGTAGTTTGTATATACACTCCTGGAAATGGAAAAAAGAACACATTGACACCGGTGTGTCAGACCCACCATACTTGCTCCGGACACTGCGAGAGGGCTGTACAAGCAATGATCACACGCACGGCACAGCGGACACACCAGGAACCGCGGTGTTGGCCGTCGAATGGCGCTAGCTGCGCAGCATTTGTGCACCGCCGCCGTCAGTGTCAGCCAGTTTGCCGTGGCATACGGAGCTCCATCGCAGTCTTTAACACTGGTAGCATGCCGCGACAGCGTGGACGTGAACCGTATGTGCAGTTGACGGACTTTGAGCGAGGGCGTATAGTGGGCATGCGGGAGGCCGGGTGGACGTACCGCCGAATTGCTCAACACGTGGGGCATGAGGTCTCCACAGTACATCGATGTTGTCGCCAGTGGTCGGCGGAAGGTGCACGTGCCCGTCGACCTGGGACCGGACCGCAGCGACGCACGGATGCACGCCAAGACCGTAGGATCCTACGCAGTGCCGTAGGGGACCGCACCGCCACTTCCCAGCAAATTAGGGACACTGTTGCTCCTGGGGTATCGGCGTGGACCATTCGCAACCGTCTCCATGAAGCTGGGCTACGGTCCCGCACACCGTTAGGCCGTCTTCCGCTCACGCCCCAACATCGTGCAGCCCGCCTCCAGTGGTGTCGCGACAGGCGTGAATGGAGGGACGAATGGAGACGTGTCGTCTTCAGCGATGAGAGTCGCTTCTGCCTTGGTGCCAATGATGGTCGTATGTGTGTTTGGCGCCGTGCAGGTGAGCGCCACAATCAGGACTGCATACGACCGAGGCACACAGGGCCAACACCCGGCATCATGGTGTGGGGAGCGATCTCCTACACTGGCCGTACACCACTGGTGATCGTCGAGGGGACACTGAATAGTGTACGGTACATCCAAACCGTCATCGAACCCATCGTTCTACCATTCCTAGACCGGCAAGGGAACTTGCTGTTCCAACAGGACAATGCACGTCCGCATGTATCCCGTGCCACCCAACGTGCTCTAGAAGGTGTAAGTCAACTACCCTGGCCAGCAAGATCTCCGGATCTGTCCCCCATTGAGCATGTTTGGGACTGGATGAAGCGTCGTCTCACGCGGTCTGCACGTCCAGCACGAACGCTGGTCCAACTGAGGCGCCAGGTGGAAATGGCATGGCAAGCCGTTCCACAGGACTACATCCAGCATCTCTACGATCGTCTCCATGGGAGAATAGCAGCCTGCATTGCTGCGAAAGGTGGATATACACTGTACTAGTGCCGACATTGTGCATGCTCTGTTGCCTGTGTCTATGTGCCTGTGGTTCTGTCAGTGTGATCATGTGATGTATCTGACCCCAGGAATGTGTCAATAAAGTTTCCCCTTCCTGGGACAATGAATTCACGGTGTTCTTATTTCAATTTCCAGGAGTGTATTTAATGGAATGAGCTGAGAACTGGATACCATTGTCTTCAAATACGGGTGTTATGCAGTAACAACCTGTACCTGTTTATTAATTTTCGCCCATACATAGACACTTGTAGAAATGGTGTTTATTTTTTAATCGTAAGTAGGTACTTTAAGAAATGCGGCATATTTGTCGTAGAGAGGGGGAGGGAGGTGTATAGTTTCATCTTACAGTGAAACGAATTTTTGTTAATAGTTTTCACAGTTTTATCTATCAATAAACCAGTATTCATCTTGTGTACTTCATGACAGATTTGTTGGTTGTCGAGTTGAAAAAGTTTATTCTTTGAAGGTTGCGTTACTTGGGCAGGTTCCCTCATAATGATCAATCCGCTATAAAAATATCGTAGTTATCACTCGACCTACCGTGCCTAATAAGAAATGGGGTTAAGTATTATTCAGTTTATGTGCATATGTTTATGATAACGACATATAATACATCACAAATATTGCTCTCCACTTTTCCAACTGCGAAAATACCTCAGGAATCTAAACATTTTGAGATGAACTGCTTGGGTAGTTTTCGATTGAGGGAATAAACGCAACTGTATACAATTTGGTTCATGTTTATAACTACTTTTATGAAGGTACATTTACAGTACACAATTGAGCACCAAGTCCTGGTTCCAAGTTGTCTCTCAGGCAATTTATGGCCCATCTCTTCGTTCGGGATCACTTGGAAACCTAAACATGGGAAAACTATTTTTGCAATAGTACGGTTCATAGCTGAGCGGCCACCTATTTTTAAGACGAATTCTTGAATACATTTAATTATCAATCTCCATTCAAGTTGTGACTTGTATGTAAATAAGTATGAATATCCTATACTTTCGGGAAAACATGGCGGGTAGTCCAGCTCAGTTTATAGGAGTCTTAGTGGAGCGTATAGGCTCATCTGGGATCCTTGATGCCGCTGCGTCGCAGTTACCGGCCGGTAGACGTTCACCTGACAGTGAGTGGCAAATACTGGTGGCGTCGTGAACCTCTGGGCAGATAGCGAGATTGGGTACTGGCCGCATGGTTGTCCCCTTACGTCTTAAAAACAAGCTGGAGGTATTGCCTACTGCTGAAAGTACATCTGAGCCGGCACGTGGGGCCTCGCCTGTTGGGACTATAGCTGTTCTTCCTGAGAGGTCCGGACAAGCACAGAGGGTGGGATTGCTTGTCATTGGAAGCTCCAGTGCTAGGTGGGTGATAGAGACACTCAGGAAAATAGTGAAAATGTCTATTTGCCTACCAGTAGGGCCTCGTCGGAGATGTGAAGACTCTGCTGACAGTGACTGAGCATACTGCATGCACTTGACTGCAAATCGTAGCTCATGGAGGCACGAATAACGTCTGCTACCTGGTTTCAGAGGCCATCCTCGGTTCCACTGGCAGCTGGCTGTTTTGATGACGACAACTACCCTCGCCCGAGGTGTAGAAGCAAAGAAGCAGAGCTGTCTTTTGCAGTATCGTTCCCAGAATCGATTGTGGTCCTCTGGTTTGGAGCAGAGTGAAAGGTCTAAACCAGAAGCTCAGACAATTCTGTGACGGTATCGGATGCAAGCTTCTCGGCCTCCGCTCTCGGGTTATAGCATACCCATATCAATATGTAATACACTCCTGGAAATGGAAAAAAGAACACATTGACACCGGTGTGTCAGACCCACCATACTTGCTCCGGACACTGCGAGAGGGCTGTACAAGCAATGATCACACGCACGGCACAGCGGACACACCAGGAACCGCGGTGTTGGCCGTCGAATGGCGCTAGCTGCGCAGCATTTGTGCACCGCCGCCGTCAGTGTCAGCCAGTTTGCCGTGGCATACGGAGCTCCATCGCAGTCTTTAACACTGGTAGCATGCCGCGACAGCGTGGACGTGAACCGTATGTGCAGTTGACGGACTTTGAGCGAGGGCGTATAGTGGGCATGCGGGAGGCTGGGTGGACGTACCGCCGAATTGCTCAACACGTGGGGCGTGAGGTCTCCACAGTACATCGATGTTGTCGCCAGTGGTCGGCGGAAGGTGCACGTGCCCGTCGACCTGGGACCGGACCGCAGCGACGCACGGATGCACGCCAAGACCGTAGGATCCTACGCAGTGCCGTAGGGGACCGCACCGCCACTTCCCAGCAAATTAGGGACACTGTTGCTCCTGGGGTATCGGCGAGGATCATTCGCAACCGTCTCCATGAAGCTGGGCTACGGTCCCGCACACCGTTAGGCCGTCTTCCGCTCACGCCCCAACATCGTGCAGCCCGCCTCCAGTGGTGTCGCGACAGGCGTGAATGGAGGGACGAATGGAGACGTGTCGTCTTCAGCGATGAGAGTCGCTTCTGCCTTGGTGCCAATGATGGTCGTATGCGTGTTTGGCGCCGTGCAGGTGAGCGCCACAATCAGGACTGCATACGACCGAGGCACACAGGGCCAACACCCGGCATCATGGTGTGGGGAGCGATCTCCTACACTGGCCGTACACCACTGGTGATCGTCGAGGGGACACTGAATAGTGCACGGTACATCCAAACCGTCATCGAACCCATCGTTCTACCATTCCTAGACCGGCAAGGGAACGTGCTGTTCCAACAGGACAATGCACGTCCGCATGTATCCCGTGCCACCCAACGTGCTCTAGAAGGTGTAAGTCAACTACCCTGGCCAGCAAGATCTCCGGATCTGTCCCCCATTGAGCATGTTTGGGACTGGATGAAGCGTCGTCTCACGCGGTCTGCACGTCCAGCACGAACGCTGGTCCAACTGAGGCGCCAGGTGGAAATGGCATGGCAAGCCGTTCCGCAGGACTACATCCAGCATCTCTACGATCGTCTCCATGGGAGAATAGCAGCCTGCATTGCTGCGAAAGGTGGATATACACTGTACTAGTGCCGACATTGTGCATGCTCTGTTGCCTGTGTCTATGTGCCTGTGGTTCTGTCAGTGTGATCATGTGATGTATCTGACCCCAGGAATGTGTCAATAAAGTTTCCCCTTCCTGGGACAATGAATTCACGGTGTTCTTATTTCAATTTCCAAGAGTGTAATAATATTTTTTGCAAGTGAAATGAGATATATAAAAGCTACAAAAAAAGTCGTGTGACTGTGTGTTTTACCCGAACAATTACGAAAATTAACAGTTTAAAAAACAAAGACAGTAATTATATATTTGAAAAATAAACGTTATCACTATATTGGCACGTGTTCATTTGCGGTCTTCAACCGATTTATGTATGTAAAGATCTCTCTCTGTGGTTGTCTTCCGAAGCTTTATCACGTATAATGCTTATCCAGGTCTGTAATGTAATGTAACGTAATTTACCAAGCTGATGTGAAATAGATAATAAATTAAAATGTCAACTGAGTTTTACCTATAGAAGTGTTAAACTCATGTCACATAATCTCAGGTTTCAGAATGATAGCATTGTCTGCAGCAGAGCGCAAACAACATCGCTGGAGCGTTGCAGTCCGCCGCCATTAAGATGGCCACACACGTGACTGCACGTTTGACAAGCACGCTTAAAAGGAGAGAGAGGGAGAGAGAGAGAGAGAGAGAGAGAGAGGAAATATGATATGTGGAGTAAAGAGTGGTTAAAGAAACGAAAACATTATTCCCATGTTAACTATTCTGAGTAGACACGCTATGGAAACTATCTCACAGTACTGTTGATTTTCTTTTCTCTTTCTCTATGTAATTTAGCCTACAGTACAGTACAACCTTTGTTGGGTTGTTAGGCGGAAGAGGCCCAACTGCGAGGTCATCGGTCTCATTGGATGAGGGAAGGACGGGGAAGGAAGTCGGCCGTGCCCTTTCAAAGGAACCATCCCGGCATTTGCCTGGGGCACACAACCTTTGTAAAGAATGTAATTTAAAAGAACCAAATGAAAATTAAATCAAGCCAAATCACTGACATATGCTAGCACAAGCATCCCTATTCTCTCGGTACACACGCTCGAGCATACACACGCCTGAACGCTTGCACAAATATGCACAATGGAAATTCGATCAAGCATCAAGCTGCTTATACAGTCCTGATGCTTGCGCATATTTACCCTACATACTCTCAAGTACGCTTGGGGGTGCACGCTTGCACAAGCGTGCTTGTCAAGCATGCAGTTGTGTGTGGGGCGCCTTTACGCGACACATTTAAAATTTACAATATTGGTTTACAAGAGCGTTAGCTCAGAAAATGGTTCAAATGGCTCTGAGTACTATGGGACTTAACATCTGAGGTCATCAGTCCCCTAGAACTTAGAAGTACTTAAACCTAACTAACCTAAGGACATCACACATACCCATGCCCAAGGCAGGATTCGAACCTACGACCGTAGAGGTCGCGCGGTTCCAGACTGAAGCGCCTAGAACCGCTCGGCCACAATGGCCAGCTTAGAGCGTTAGTATCAGCGCTGATTGTTTAATAATTTTTTTCTAGCGAAGCTGGAGGCCTGGACTAGGCAGTTTTACGGGCGAATTTGTCAGACATTTTAAGGTGATGATGATGAAGTCCCATACCCCTTGACAGAGTGTAGGAGAACGATGCGGGAGACCCGCACCGCCGTACTAGGCAAGGTCCTCCGACTATAATGGGGATGAATGGTGATGAAGACGACACAACAACACCGGGTCATCTCGAAGCAGGTGAAAATCCTTGACCCCGCCGGGAATCGAACCCGGGACACCGTGCTCGGGAAGCGAGAACGCTACCACCAGACCACGAGCAGCTGACTCATTTTAAGGTATTGTGGCAATGATTACCAAAGTTGTCGTCTATTAGACGGAGTACAAGCCAGGGCATGTCTACACATTTTAAGGTATTGTGCAGAATTATGACCTGCCCTGTACTCCGTCTAAGGGACAACTTTGGTAATCATTGTCGCCACAATCGCGTCGTGGCCACTGACACCAGTTTCGGTGTGGACATTTTCAGAGGACAGTTCTATTTGTTGCCATTGGATCCAACATATTTCGATCATGAGTGGTATTCGTAACTAACTGTTCTAAGTAGTTTTCAGAGTACAAAGGCATTTAGTAAAGTTTCACGGGATCTCTTATCAAGCCCACCACTAACGAAACTATAATTTTCCCAATTGATTGTTGGATGATTAAACTCTCCACCCATTGTTACAATATGGTTCAAATGGCTCTGAGCACTATGCGACTCAACTTCTGAGGTCATCAGTCGCCTAGAACTTAGAACTAATTAAACCTAACTAACCTAAAGACATCACACACATCCATGCCCGAGGTAGGATTCGAACCTGCGACCGGAGCGGTCTCTCGGTTCCAGACTGTAGCGCCTAGAACCGCACGGCCACTCCGGCCGGCGTTACAATATGATTGGAGAACTTATGTGGAAGTGAACTGAAGTTTTCTGTAAAGTTTTCGATTAGAACAGGAGATGAGTCTGGTGAGCTATAGAAGGATCCCATTATCATTTTATGCCCACCCCTGATACTGAATCTTGCCCAAATAATCTCACATGCAGCTTCAATTTCTATCTCGATGGATTTGAGTTTTTTTGTCTACTGCAACAAATACACCACTTCCATTTCCCATATGCCTGTCCTTTCGATATACACTTAAATTTTCCCAAAAATCTCAATGTTATCAATTTAAGGTTTCCATCAGCTTCCTGTACCTAGTACATATTATGGAACTTCACTACCTTTCATGAGCGCCTCAAACTCTGGCACTTTGTTGCGAATGTTTCAGCAGTTTACCATTAGGATTTTAATACTTTCATCTATGGTAGGCATTTCTACTGATTTTACGCTGATATTTCCAGGTTTCCTATAGCTATCATTATTTGGATTGGATGCGGAGTCGCCTAATGTAAAAAAACCCCTGTGTGCACCCCACACACAGACGCATTAATATAAGCGCATATTGTTTAATAATTTTTCTTCTAGCGAAGTTGGAGACCTGGACCAGACAGTTTTATTGACGAATTTGTCAGTCATTTTAAGGTATTGTGTAGAATTAGGTCCTGGCCTGTACTACGTCTAAACGGCGACCACTTCCATTGCAAAGAGTGAACATTACATTTGACGTAGCATGTTTAAAAGCAAAATGACAGCTAAAAGCATATTTATTTTCACGAATAATTATAAAGGTGCTTTTGGTCGTGTTTTAATGTGTTCGTAAGATATCGATCTATGTGGCTTACAATTTGCATAGCTTTGCTAGATTATTTTTACTGTTTTATCAGTTGTAGCCATATTACGCCACATACAGACAATTTCACTGAAATAGTAATACTTAATTATCATAATAATATTTTCAAGATGTATATAAACATAATTTAGTCAGAGTACGGGTACATTAAAATCTGGCGCCCAATAACACTGGGCTCGCGTAAATTACTAAGCTAAATTTAATTTTTGTGCTTGTATTATATGTATTGTACAGGGTGTTACAAAAAGGTACGGCCAAACTTTCAGGAAACATTCCTCACATACAAATAAAGAAAAGATGTTATGTGGACATGTGTCCGGAAACGCTTAATTTCCATGTTAGAGCACATTTTAGTTTCGTCAGTACGTACTGTACTTCCTCGATTCACCGCCATGATTTCATACGGGATACTCTACCTGTGCTGCTAGAACATGTGCCTTTACAAGTACGACACAACATGTGGTTCATGCACGATGGAGCTCCTGCACATTTCAGTCGAAGTGTTCGTACGCTTCTCAACAACAGATTCGGTGACCGATGGATTGATAGAGGTGGACCAATTCCATGGCCTCCACGCTCTCCTGACCTCAACCCTCTTGACTTTCATTTATGGGGGCATTTGAAAGCTTTTGTCTACGCAACTCCGGTACCAAATGTAGAGACTCTTCGTGCTCGTATTGTGGACGGCTGTGATACAATACGCCATTCTCCAGGGCTGCATCAGCGCATCAGGGATTCCATGCGACGGAGGCTGGATGCATGTATCCTCGCTAACGGAGGACATTTTGAACATTTCCTGTAACAAAGTGTTTGAAGTCACGCTGGTACGTTCTGTTGCTGTGTGTTTCCACTCCATGATTAATGTGATTTGAAGAGAAGTAATAAAATGAGCTCTAACATGGAAAGTAAGCGTTTCCGGACACATGTCCACATAACATATTTTCTTTCTTTGTGTGCGAGGAATGTTTCCTGAAAGTTTGGCCGTACCTTCTTACATGCAAACCACGTGAGAATAAGATGTAAAGAAGAGAGTGGTATAAGATATGCACGAATTTGAGAAGAAAAGGATCTCAATGTTCGAAGGATTACTGTTAAAAAGGGAGACAAAAATCTTAACTTCGCATATAAGATAAGGACGGTAGCGCTTGTACTCCTACTTTTATGTGGTTTTACTAGTGACTGTGCAAGAAATTACTTGTGAAGTGTTGTAGGACAGAAAGGTTTTAGTTCACACGAAGGCAAATTTATTTATTTATGTCTGTATTGCATTACTGTATCTTACCGAGTGAAGAATGTTGTATGCAATTACTGGTCAGAAATATAGTTCTATATTGTTAGGTATGATCAAGTTAGGCAAACAAGTAGCATCACAAGCCAGCCAAGGCATGTCTGAACAAAGTATTGTTCATAATTTAGAGGAAGACAGTCTGTTACCCTCCACTTCAGCCAATACAACACTGGTAGTGGAAGGCGTTAGTTCAGTGGAACCGATATCGTTTACTGATAGTAATGTGATGGAGGTACCAAAGGTACGAAACCGAAAGTTACTCTGGGAACAGAAAGGATGACCAGTTTGTTCTCCGATTCCAGACCCATTTGCAGAATTGTTAAGAAAGTTAACAGAATGCGACAGGGAACGTAATTTGAAACGTGACAAGCCTTTGGTCGCTAAAATGCAAACACAATTACAGGTAAAGTTAAATGACACAGAAAAAAAACAGAATGAACGCGATAAAAAACTAGAACGGAGTCCAAACGAAATAAAAAGTGAATTTATCGAGTTTAAAAACGCATCATAAGGCTTACCCGAATTAGTCAATACATTACCGGTAGCAAGCCACTGGGGGCCAAACCGCACAATAACCCTGGATTATACACTCCTGGAAATGGAAAAAAGAACACATTGACACCGGTGTGTCAGACCCACCATACTTGCTCCGGACACTGCGAGAGGGCTGTACAAGCAATGATCGCACGCACGGCACAGCGGACACACCAGGAACCGCGGTGTTGGCCGTCGAATGGCGCTAGCTGCGCAGCATTTGTGCACCGCCGCCGTCAGTGTCAGCCAGTTTGCCGTGGTATACGGAGCTCCATAGCAGTCTTTAACACTGGTAGCATGCCGCGACAGCGTGGACGTGAACCGTATGTGCAGTTGACGGACTTTGAGCGAGGGCGTATAGTGGGCATGCGGGAGGCCGGGTGGACGTACCGCCGAATTGCTCAACACGTGGGGCGTGAGGTCTCCACAGTACATCGATGTTGTCGCCAGCGGTCGGCGGAAGGTGCACGTGCCCGTCGACCTGGGACCGGACCGCAGCGACGCACGGATGCACGCCAAGACCGTAGGATCCTACGCAGTGCCGTAGGGGACCGCACCGCCACTTCCCAGCAAATTAGGGACACTGTTGCTCCTGGGGTATCGGCGAGGACCATTCGCAACCGTCTCCATGAAGCTGGGCTACGGTCCCGCACACCGTTAGGCCGTCTTCCGCTCACGCCCCAACATCGTGCAGCCCGCCTCCAGTGGTGTCGCGACAGGCGTGAATGGAGGGACGAATGGAGACGTGTCGTCTTCAGCGATGAGAGTCGCTTCTGCCTTGGTGCCAATGATGGTCGTATGCGTGTTTGGCGCCGTGCAGGTGAGCGCCACAATCAGGACTGCATACGACCGAGGCACACAGGGCCAACACCCGGCATCATGGTGTGGGGAGCGATCTCCTACACTGGCCGTACACCACTGGTGATCGTCGAGGGGACACTGAATAGTGCACGGTACATCCAAACCGTCATCGAACCCATCGTTCTACCATTCCTAGACCGGCAAGGGAACTTGCTGTTCCAACAGGACAATGCACGTCCGCATGTATCCCGTGCCACCCAACGTGCTCTAGAAGGTGTAAGTCAACTACCCTGGCCAGCAAGATCTCCGGATCTGTCCCCCATTGAGCATGTTTGGGACTGGATGAAGCGTCGTCTCACGCGGTCTGCACGTCCAGCACGAACGCTGGTCCAACTGAGGCGCCAGGTGGAAATGGCATGGCAAGCCGTTCCACAGGACTACATCCAGCATCTCTACGATCGTCTCCATGGGAGAATAGCAGCCTGCATTGCTGCGAAAGGTGGATATACACTGTACTAGTGCCGACATTGTGCATGCTCTGTTGCCTGTGTCTATGTGCCTGTGGTTCTGTCAGTGTGATCATGTGATGTATCTGACCCCAGGAATGTGTCAATAAAGTTTCCCCTTCCTGTGACAATGAATTCACGGTGTTCTTATTTCAATTTCCAGGAGTGTATATTACAAGGTTTTAATAAAATGTTCTGATTATGCAGACAAGTCTGCACGGTCTTCAGAAGTACACTACTGAATATGCAATTGAAGATAATATACAATTTGGAGATACATAATTAAAAAAGCTTTAAAAGGAGTAAAATGAAATAACTTTAGAAATCAGATGTATTTCTATTACATTTGTTCTGTTTCTGTAATAAATATTTATGGATTATTTTGCATTTTATGTAATGATAGTGGAGAGGGAAATGACTAGAGATAATCACTTATCAGAACAAACTTGATGGAAAGAATTAGAAAATGTATGCACCACGAGTGTCCTCTGTACGTCACATGAAGTATTGAAACTTCGTTGGGTTGGTGTATGTCTTCTACATACACAGCTTCCTTGTTGAAGTCCTATTTACAGAAACCTCTTACGTAATTAAGGATTGGAGCGCGTGTTGTGATTTGCCTGTAGGTACATGCACTGCCGTCCTTGGACATGTAATCTCAAATGAGAAGTAGTAACAATTTCTTAAAATAATCTACAAACGAAAGTAAAACATTACTGCAAAGTCAGGCCAGAGTCTGTAAGGCAGATTACAGTGATCGATTATTTGACATGGTGTGATGTAAAATAACTACACACTGTATACTACTGTTGTAATCTCTTTATTATGTGAGAATCTTCCAAAGTACACTTTCTTGTAAATACTTGGATACAGAGTACACTAGCATGAACTTTATAAGAAAGTGTATTAGTGGCTCAGAACTGTGTTAAATATACTCTAACTGAGACGGTACAAACAGTGGTTGGTGGACATGGTGCGATACTGAACTTTTTCTGGCGCAGAATTAAGACGATGTCGCAACGTCAAAACGAGAGCAATACATGACAATGGACCGGGGTTTGAAGCTTGAGGTGTGCGAAGCTACTGTGAAGTTACGTAACGTATAAGTATGGGAAGTGCTTTTGCAACTATTGTGAGATTGGAGTAGTCAACAGTCAGCATTCCTCGCCCGCCACAGATGCGCCGGCGTAAACAATTCAAGGTCGCGGCTCTGGACGTTTTCCAAATAGAAAATGCAAACGAACTCTCACTAGTAGACAGACGCTAAGTGACTGCCTACGTGTGTATAAACTGTTCTTTTGTTTGTTTACTTATACACGAAGTGCAAAAAAAAAAAAAAAAAAAAAAAAAAAAATGTAAATAAAATAAAAATGGTTGAAATGGCTCTGAGCACTATGGGACTTAACTTCTGAGGTCATCAGTCCACTAGAACTTAGAACTACTTAAACCTAACTAACCTAAGGACATCACACACATCCATGCCCGAGGCAGGATTCGAACCTGCGACCGTAGCGGTCGCGCGGTTCCAGACTGTAGCACCTAGAACCGCTCGGCCACTCCGGCCGGCCACGAAGAGCAAAAATATTATCAAGAACCGTGAGATAAACTTACTACTGAGTGTCAATATACAAGACTTATGTACCCGTGATAACCAAGCATAAAAAGTTTCAGAACTGGTCCTGTGCTAGACAATAATAACTAACCATGATGCGTTTTCCCGCGCCGTTACCGTCAGAGCTAGTACGGAATGTAAGGCTGTATTCTGTGTTTATTTTATGCACGCATCTGGCGGAGTTGTCCAGTATAAGCAGGGGTCAACAAGACTTCGCAACACGAGACATCTACGCCAGCAGCCAAGCAGATATTAGCTGAGGGTCCTGCATTCGATGCCGTGTTCCAGCCGGGCGTACTCCACCCAAACTGCAGCGCACAGTCAACGATGCGGCGACACAACTTGCAGTGGGAAACTTGGAGAACATAGAGAGTAAATTTCCTGGTCGTGTTATAGTATAAGAGGGCCATTTCAATTGACGAGCTATAGACTGGAGGACTCAAGTGATCAGGACGGGTAGTAAGGACGGAGAAACATGTGAAAGTTTTCTAAATGCTTTATCCGAAAAGTACCTTGAGCAGCTAATCAGAGAACTGCGTCGTGAACATAACATTTTAAACCTGTTGGAGCAGGCCGAGGTGGCCGAGCAGTTCTAGGCGCTACAGTCTGGAACCGCGCGACCGCTACGGTCGCAGGTTCGAATCCTGCCACAGGCATGGATGTGTGTGATGTCCTTAGGTTAGTTAGGTTTAAGTAGTTCTAAGTTCTAGGGAACTGATGGCCTCAGAAGTTAAGTCCCATAGTGCTCAGAGCCATTTGAACCATTTGAACCTGCTGGTGACAAACAGACCCGAACTCTTCAACTCAGTTAGCATGAAACGGAATCACTGATCATAAGGCCGTTGCAGCATCAGTGGGTACGACTATAAATATGAATACAAAAAAAAGGCAAGATCTTTCTGCTTAGAAAGAGAGTCAGGAAACAGGTTCCAGATTACCTGAGCAGTCAGCACGAAAATTTCATCTCCAGCACTAACAACGATGAGTAGCAAATGGACGAAGTTCAAGAGCATAGTGCAATATGCTCCAGACAGGTATGTCCCGAGAAAAGTTGAGAGGGGTGGAAAGACCCGCTGTGGTTCAACAATCGTGTTAGAAAATTGCTACGACAGTAAATAGAGCTTCACTGCAGATATGAAAATACCTAAAGCCTTACAGACAAACAAAAATCAAACGAAGACAAAATTAGCGTAAAGAGAGCCGTGCGTGAAGCATACAGCTAATTCGAAAGTAAAATTCTGTCTACCGACTTGACAGAAAACCCTAAGTCGTTTTTGTCTTAATCATTAAATCAGTAAGTCTGTCGAAGCCATCTGTGCAGAACCTCTGTGACTATACTGGTGCCGGCTGCTGTGGCCGAGCGGTTCTAGGCGCTTCAGTCCGGAACCGCGCTGCTGTTACGGTCGTAGGTTCGAATCCTGCCTCGGGCATGGATGTGTATGATGTCCTTAGGCTAGTTAGATTTAAGTAGTTCTAAGTCTATGGGACTGATGGCCACAGATGTTAAGCCCCATAGAGCTCATAGCCATTTGAACCATACTGGCACTGAAACGGAGAACGACGCAGAAGAGGTTGGAGTACTAAACGTCTTTTTCCAAAGCTGTTTCACCGAGGAAGATCGCACTGTAGGCCTCTCTTAAATCGTTGCTCGAACGAACAAATGACTGCCGGCCGCGGTGGCCGTGCGGTTCTGGCGCTGCAGTTCGGAACCGCGGGACTGCTACGGTCGCAGGTTCGAATCCTGCCTCGGGCATGGGTGTGTGTTATGTCCTTAGGTTAGTTAGGTTTAAGTAGTTCTAAGTTCTAGGGGACTTATGACCTAAGATGTTGAGTCCTATAGTGCTCAGAGCCATTTGAACCATTTTTTTTTGAACAAATGACTGAAATCGAAATAAGTGATCATGGTATTGAAATGCAACTGAAATCACTCAACAAACGGAAGGCCACTGGACCTACAGGATACCAATATGACTCTACACAGAGTTTGCGAAAGAACTTGCCCCTCTTCTGACAGCAGTGTACCGTAGATCTTTGGAGGAGCGAAGTATTCCTGATGAGTGAAAAAAGAACAGGTCATCCCCGTTATCAGGAAGGGTCGTCGATCAGGATACACCTTCAAGCTCCTCTCTCTGGCCACGGGATGCTGTTGTCCACAGTGGCACTGGCGTTGCCCACAGACCTTCATCGATATCTCTGACGTCGGCAAGTTGTTGAATTTGGAATACGTTTTATGCCCACGTACTATGACATTTCTGGAGGCAGAAAATCTCCTCTGTAGGAACCAATATGGGTTCCGAAAACAACGGTCGCGTGAAACTGAACTCCCTCTGTTCCTCCAAGAGACCAAGAGACCGGTAGATCCAGGCACCCAGGTAGATGTTGGGTTCCCTGACTTCTGGAAGGAATTCGATACAGTTCCATACTGCCGCCTAATGAACAAAATGCAAGCGTACGGGATGTTAGACCAACTATGTGATTGGACTGAAGAGTTTCTAGCAAACAATACACAAACAAGTGGTCCTTCCTTGTTGTGTACGGTCTTCTGTCGGGCGGGCATACACCTTTGAGTACTCCAACTGGTGAACGCGTGTGTCAGAACTACAAACAGAGATGTCCAGCTTTGCAGCGAGGTGTGTGACTGTGATCCGCCGATCACCTCGAATGACTGTGTCCCCACGTTCCGAAACTGTAGGATCGCAGCCTGCTTGCAGCCGGCTGGCACACGGGAGATTGGACAAGTTTGCGCGACCTTGTTGCGATGATGACAGATACCTCGCCCAACGAGTCACCGTGTTTTTGTTCACTACCAGGTCTCCGTAGACATTATGCAAGCGCCTATGAGTATCCGCAATGCTTTGGTTTTCCGCCAAAAGAAACTGAGTGACAGTTCTCTGCTTCGAACGCACCTCCGTTACAGACACCATATTAAAGGCTACGTATAGCGCTGCCACCTTTCGGAACTTCATGAAACTATAGGGGTTGAAGCGGGAAAATTATACGGTATCCCATAACAAATTCGACATATCTTCGACCAAAACTGGCCGGAAAAAAATGTATTGCGTTACTTATTGAAAGCCCATCGCACAAGTAGAGATGAATACACCGACATTGAAACTCAGTGATTAATTATGTGGAAGCATCTAATGATGAAATCAGGGAGTCATTGGAAGAATTGTGTTTGGACGTTAAATAAAAATAGTACGACCTCATCCCCTTCCCTCACCTTCTCCTTTTCCTTGAACACATCCTCACACTATATATTGTCCGCCGCATTAATCCCCATCACCCCCTGGTGTCTACTTTCCTCTCCATCCCCAGCCCGCTGCCGCGCCTTTACCGTTGTGTCCCACCCTCTCTCCCTCTCCACACCCTCCGCCTTCTTTCCCAACGCAACTTCCACCATCTACCCCTCCCGGATGATGAGCTTCGCCCTGACATCTACCCTTCCTACCAATTCTAACCCCTTCTGCCTCCTCCTCAGGGCTCCCTCTCCTTTCCCTCCCTTCTCCTGAGCGGCTTTCCCCTCCTACTCCCCCTCCCTCTCTTGTGCTCCCTTTTAGTGTCTCTTCACTCACTCCTGCCTTGTCTTCCCTCTTCATCTCCTGCCCCACCAGTCTCCTGCCTTTTAGTGTACCTGCTGACGCCCCTACTCTTTTCAACCCGCCGCCTCTGCTGCCCCTTGCTCTCCCCTCCTTTTCCATCCTCTCCGGCCTCTCCCTCTGCAGGTCCCACCTGGTAGTTTTATTCTTCATCGTGTGTGCTCCAAGTGGGTTTTAAGTGTGTTGTTCTGGAGTGTTTTTAATACTGTGGCCAACTTTTCACCTGTGTGTGTGCCTTCAGTGTCTTTTTTGTGTTTTAATAATTGCCAACTGTGTTTTTTAACTTTATGTAGACTTTTTTAATTGTCCCCTCCCCCCATGAACGTCAACATATCAGTGTATTTTTACCTCCATTGTCTCCCCTTACTCTGTTTTATGTTCCCCTTTTTTATCGCCTTATATGTGTAACATTTTATTCTTGTCTTATTTGTCATGTCTATCGGCTGAAGAGCGGCGGATTGTGCTGCTGACAGCCCTCCCCTGCCCATATTGGGCAGGGGAATGAAATCACAATAAATAAAAGAAAGAAATAAAAATAGCGACATTACTCTATTCAAAAGTTGTCTTACCTCCTCATTCTGCTAGTTCATGCAGTGCATGTGAAACAAAACTCATATCTATTTGAGTGCAAAACTTTAATGGTAGCGTTGCAAAACTCCTGCACTTATTTGCTATATTTAAAGTACTCGTAATTAACAACCAGTAAACCACGCATTCTTTAAAGAATCGCGCTTACATGTATAAAACAGTTTTAAACGTGTGATTACTATACAAATGAGTTAATGTGTTCAATATTTGACGTTAAGCATGTAAGCGAGAAAAAGTTTGAAAACGTTTGAAATTATATTTAAAGTTTGTTGAAAGTCGCTATATGTTCTAATTATGAAACCCTAGATGAATATAATCTGGGTAAATTGTGTTCTGTTTCAGCCAGTTTTTCACGCATCTCAGTATTTATGATGTCATAGCTCCTGAACTGTTGTCGAACAATGACATAGTTTTGCTGCTACACTCAGTGAAATAGGTAGAAACTGTCTGCAAAGTGTGTTGCGAACAGAGTTAGTGGTGTGAAGGGTCTCAGAGAGAAAAAGTCTCGTAAACGTTTGAAATTATGTTTCAAATTTGTTGGAAGTCGCAACGTGTTTTCATTCCCAAATACTGTGTGAATAAAATTCAGGTATTTGGGGCCTGTCAGTTAGGCTGCCTCAAGACAAACACAAAGTTTGTAGATGTAATACTTGCCTTATTGTGTTAAACTTTTAACATAAGAGTATATATCTTAATGAGCATATTACAATAGCATTTTAAATTCGGTCAATAATTACGCAAAATATTTAAGAACAAATTTTTGTTGCCCATAGAGGCAGTTAGATGCGCACCTTGCAACTGGTACTGAGTCCTGGGTTCCGGGATAGACACTTAGTAGTATAAACTGACGAAAAAAATTAGTAAATCCTTTCAGAGGTTACCAATTCACCCAATATTTATTACTGCAACAGTGGATACGGAGTATATGAAATGATTACATTTACAGATCAATAGCACAAGCGTTTCTGAGGTACCAGGTATTGAAGCATGCTGAAACACCAAAATTAGTACGTGGCGTAGCCTACGCGGGCGGCAATGCACTCCCTGGCACTGGTAGCCAAGTCGATCGTACAGATGGCGAATACTGTCCTGGAATACGTTATGTCAAGCCTGTCCGACCTGTTCACGTAGTTCTGCAAGAATTGTTGGTATACGAATCACACGAGTCACTTCTTGCCCCATCGTTTCCCACACGTGCTCCGTTGGAGACAAGTCCAGAGATCGTGCTGGCCGGGGAAGTTACTGCACGCCTTGCAGAGCACTTTGAGTTTCATGGGCAGTGTGTGAGCGAGCATTATCCTGTTGGAACAATACATCACCTTCCTGTTGCAAGAATGGCAAAAGAACGGGGCTAACAACACTTTGCACGTACCAAGCGCTGGTTAGCGACCCCTCCAGAAACGCCAAAGGTGAACGAGAGCTGTGGCTTATCGCACCTCAGACCATAAGATCTCAGGTCGGACCAGTGTGTCTTGGAAGAATGCACTCTACGGGACAGCGCTCACCAGGTCTACGTCGTACTTGCAAACGACCTTCACTTGTGTGCAGGCAGAATCTGCTTTCATCACTGAAGATTACGGCGCGCCATTTCATCTTTCGAGTGATCCTCGGACGGCACCGGTCGAGACGTGCACGTCGATGCTGTGGCCTGAGTGGAAGTAGGGCTAGAGGTGTGCATGTCCATAGTTCCACCGCTAATAACCACTTCGCTGCAATTAGTGTTGACACGTCTGGGCTCACAAGCTCTCTTATCTGTGCTGTGGTAACTGCACGATCTGCCCTTACAAGACGACGATCCTGGTATCTGAGCTACGTGGATGTCCATGGCATCTTCTATGGGTGTGAGAATGTTCACATGGCCACTGATACCAGCATTATCTGACGCAGCACGTCCAAATTCCGTAACAGTTCTCCGAAAGGACTATCCCACCCACCGCAGGCCACAATTTGACCCCTTTCAAACTCGGTCAGTTGGCTGCAGGAAGTACGACTGCACCTCCGTTACACGGTTGGCTGCTGCTTCACACTTTTGCACTACACCGTTCCTTCAGGGTAGACACA
Source organism: Schistocerca nitens (assembly GCF_023898315.1). Lineage (NCBI taxonomy): Eukaryota > Metazoa > Arthropoda > Insecta > Orthoptera > Acrididae > Schistocerca > Schistocerca nitens. The sequence goes on from NC_064619.1 coordinate 215,926,362, forward strand.
AATAGCGCTCTAGTAACTATGCCATTACGCTCTCTGTGGGCGGACGACGTTCAAACCCTTATCAGTACTTTTCCTATCCCCCAGGTGAGCCCGCCCGGTTGGCCGTGCGGTCTAACGCACGACTTTCCGGGCGGGAAGGAGCGCCTGGTTCCCGGCACGAATCCGCCCGGCGGATTTGTGTCGAGGTCCGGTGAACTGACCAGTCTGTGAATAGTTTTTAGGCGGTTTTCCATCTGCCTCAGCGAATGCGGGCTGGTTCCCCTTATTCCGCCTCAGTTACACTATGTGGGCGATTTCTCCGCAAGCAAGTTCTCCACGTACGCGTTCACCACCATTACTCTACCACGCAAATATAGGGGCTACACTCGTCTAGTGTGAGACGTTCCCTGGGGGTCCACCTGGGGCCGAACCGCACAATAACTCTGGCTTCGGTATGGGGCGGCGGAGGGGTGAAGTGGACTGCGGTAGTCGCCGTGGGGTTGTGGATCACTGCGGCTGCGGCGGGGACGAAGCCTCTCCGTTGTTTCTAGTTCCCCGGTTAACATACAATACTATACAATACAATCCGCCAGGCTGCATATGCCGTCGTCGGATCAAAATCGACATCGTCTTTCCAGGAGTACTAATTTTCTTTCCGGCAGTGTGGATGAGGTTTTAAATGATGTCCAGCGGTATTATTATTTGCTGTCCTGTATGTGTATGGTGAACCTCGCAAGCAGACTGAGAACTTACTGATTGCAGGAAGTAACTTTAAGGTTGCACTGGATCTGATTCTTCAAATGTACAACAATTCCAAGTTCATTATTGATTTACATAGAAAAGGACTCTGAATCTGACCTTGCAAACATCACCAACAAAAATGAAAGGTGTATCAATATAGAGCACTTCTTGGCAGTGCCTTGCAAGTGAACTTCGTGTCTAGTAGCTTAGCAGATCGGATGGGATTGCAGCTCAGCCAGCATCCGATACCAGTTACTTGTATCAGCGATGTTCAAACCGTAGAATGGTTGCAAATTTGCGAGGCTATACATTTCCTTATGAGTTGCTGACTTCCGCACACATGCCACGTGTAACCCGGCCACTCCCAACAGTATCCCTTGAAAACTCCACATGGCAACTTCTTAAGCACAGCCGGCCGGAGTGGCCTAGCGTTTCTAGGCGCTACAGTCTGGAACCGCGAGATCGCTACGGTCGCAGGCTCGAATCCTGCCTCGGGCATGGATGTGTGTGATGTCTAAGTTCTAGGGGACTGATGACCTCAGAAGTTAATTCCCATAGTGCTCAGAGCCATTTGAACCATTTTTTCTTAAGCACATAACATTAACAATTCCATTATTCAATAAATTTGATGAGACTGAGCTTCTGCTTGGAGCATCTTTTTTTTCCTACTTATTGAAACCTAGTCAGCTGAAGAGAGAGAACCACCCAACCTCACAAGATACAGCGTTCGGTCTGATTGTGTCAGGAAAGATACTCCCTCTCAGTCAAATCCAATGTCCAAAGTGTACTGTCTATCATGCCTCATACACAATGACCGTCCAGGTCGAACGCTTCCTGAATTAAGAAGAAATGAAGTCTGTTTCTGTACACGAGGAAGAAGAGCGATAACGTGAGGACCATTTTGCGAAAACCATTCAGAGCAAAGCAAATGGTAGATTAATGATGAAACTGTTAGTAAAAAACAATCGTACAGACTAGGAGATTCCATAAACAATGCTATATGCTGTTTTCAACGCCAAGAGAGCAGGCTACAGCGTCATCCGGAATTAAAGGCGCAGTAAGTTAGCTTTATGAGCCATATGAAGATTAGGGTCGCATGGAATTGATAAGCATACATACAGAAAACCGCTCGTATTACAGGCCACATCATGCGGTGCTTAAAGAATGAAGTAGTACTGCTAGACTTCAGTGGTGTATTGCGTCTTAGCAAAGATATCACTGAACACTACCCGCAATGACATCTCGATGACTGGACCAAAAGTACGAGATGACTTACATTCTATTGTCCTGCAGTTCCGTACACACACAGACAGCAGCTGCACTGTTTTTAGTAACAAGATCTCTGTTACAACCAGCAAACGATGAGAGAACAATATACTAAAGGCCTGCACACATATTCAAAAGAGATTTTTATGTAGGCGATATTATGAGCGGAGCGGAGACTATAGAGGAGGCACTCAGCCTGCAGGAGGGGCTGATCATACACGGTTGAGCCACAACATTATGACCACCTGCTTAATAGCTTGTTTGTCCATCTTTGGAACGAAGCACATCACTGATTCTGCGTATCAGGGATCCGACAGTTTGTTGTTAGGTTTGTGGAGATATGTGGCATTAGATGTCTACGCATAGGTAATGTAATTCGCGTAAATAACGGGCCGCTGATTTCTATACGCAGTGTTGGTGCCCAACAGCGACCCAGATGGGTTCCATAGGATGTAAATCAGGCGAATTTGGTCGCGGAGACATCAACGTGAGTTCACCATAATGCTCCTCAAAGCACTGTAGCACGATCTGGCTCCGAGACACGGACAATTACACTGCTGAAAGATAACATTGTCTTCGGGGAAGACATCAAGCAAGAAGGGATGCAGGTGGTTCGCAGATGTCAGCGTGTGTTTGATTACTACCACAGGTCCCATGCAAGCGCAGGAGAATGCCTCCCACAGCGTAATACTGCTCCCACAAGCGTGCGTCAACGGCGCACTATACGCTTCGAGCCGCTGTTCACCTCGATGGCGGCGTTTGTGGGGACGACTATCGACACAGTATAACAAAAATGTGATTCACCCGAAGAGCCGACAAATTTCCACCGATCGACTATCGCATCACGACGGTCCTGTGCCCACTACAATCGTAATTGTCGGTGTCGTTGCATCAATATGTAAACACGTATGGGTGGTCTGCAGCAGAGTTCCATGTTCAACGAAGTACGATGAACGGTGTGCTCGGAAACACTTGTGCGTGCACCAGAATTGTGCTCTTTCGGCAGAGATGCCACAGATCACCATCTCTCCTACTTCACAGAGCAAACAAGCCTCACGTAGCGGTGATCTACGTGAATTTATTCGCAACTCTTCATCTACTAGATGCGAAACCTGTTTCCTTTGTACTTTCCTCCAATGGTCCCACGGATTAGTACCAACTATTATACTTGCCTCGTTCAGGTCCATTACATTCCTTTAGGCCGGGCGTTACGTTACCAGTAGGACCAGACCTAGACCTACACCTAGTAGATAGTGTCGGAAGTTCCATGCGGCTTTTCGCGGATTGCTGTAGTATACAGAGAAGTTGCAGCATTAGAAAATTGCAGCGAAATGCAGGAAGATCTGCAGGGGGTAGGCACTTGGTGCAGGGAGTGGCAACTGATCCTTAACATAGACAAATGTAATGTGTTGCGAATACTTAGAAAGAAGGATCCTTTATTGTATGATTATATGATAGCGGAACAAACATTGGTAGCAGTTGCTTCTGTAAAATATCTGGGAGTATGCGTACGGAACGATTTGAAGTGGAATGATCATATAAAATTAACTGTTGGTAAGGCGGGTGCCAGGTTGAGATTCGTTGTGAGAGTCCTTAGAAAATGTAGTCCATCAACAAAGGAGGTGGCTTACAAAACTCTCGTTCGACCTATACTTGAGTATTGCTCGTCAGTGTGGGATCGGTACCAGGTCGGGTTGACAGAGGAGATAGAGAAGATCCAAAGAAGAGCGGCGCGTTTCGTCACAGGGTTATTTGGTAAGCGTGATATTGTTACGGAGATGTTTAGCAAACTCAAGTGGCAGACTCTGCAAGAGAGGCGCTCTGCATCGCGGTGTAGCTTGCTGTCCAGGTTTAAACAGGGTGCGTTTCTAGATGAGGTATCGAGCATATTGCTTCCCCCTAGTTATACCTCTCGAGGAGATCACGAATGTAAAATTAGAGAGATTCGAGCGCGCACAGAGGCTTTCCGGAAGTCGTTCTACCCGCGAAGCATACGCGACTGGATCAGGAAAGGGAGGTAATGACAGTGGCACGTAAAGTGCCCTCCGCCACACACCGTTGGGTGGCTTGCGGAGTATAAATGTAGGTGTAGAAAATGTCCAAACACGGTTACTATTTGTATGTATTATCACCATGGTCCCACTAATTATGCCTTTCAACATTGAGTCTGGTAACCACATGCTTTTTAGTACGTTTCTCAATGTATAATAATAATAATAATAATTATTATAATTATTATTATTCTATCGATAGGATTGTGGAAACATCACGTCTATTACCGTTAGGGAAACAGTGTAATTCGAAATCGAACATTTCATAATTAGCGGTGTCGGGATGAATCATGCAGAACAATATCTGTCAGAAGGGTAATGTGCAGTATGTGGAACAGCGCACAGGATTGAAGGCGTGTCTATACTGTATGCGCTGTCCACCAGACAGGGACTTGTTGCGAGCGGAGTAACGCGCCCGTGACAGACTCCAATGTACATGCGTACACGTATCGAATTTTCTCATTGTAAAAAACGATATATATGTGGATATGCATATGGTCCTTGGTGCATCTGATAACCAGGCTCCTGTTGCCGCTCGTGAATATGCTGATAGATATCCTCGTCGACGCCATCCAGAAAAAAATATGTTTTGTCATCTGGAGCTGCACCTTCAGGAGTCAGATTGTCTCCTTCCACCCTCGCGTAACAGAGGTCGTTCACGGACTCGCTTATCCCAGCTACGGAGGAAGCTATTCTGGAGGTTACACACCAAGAACCTCAGCGAAGTAAGTACACGTAGCGTAGCAAGACAGCTGCGTGTCTTGCAACGCACGTTCGTTAACCTGCTGCACGAGCATGGGCTGCACCCCTATCATTATGCTTTCAAGCAACGCCTGCATCCTGCACATCGCCATCAGAGAGTGCAATTCTGTGAATGGTTCCAACAACAACAGGAAGTCAACGATGAATTATATGAACACCGTAATTTGGTCAGATGAGCCAGCATTCACTCGTGAGTGTGTGTTCAATATGCACAATGCCCACCATTTGTGTCAGGTTAACCCACACATCACCCACAACCGGGGATATCAAGTTCGCTTTGGTATGAACGTCTGGGCCGGAATATTGGGCCACAGGTGGTTGGGTCCTACACGTTGCCTGACTGGTTGACTGCACGAAGGTATCGTGCATTCCTCTCGAACTATCTGCCTGATGCGCTGGAAGATTTTCCACTACATGTTCGGCAGAGGATATGGTTCCAACGTGATGGTGCATCTCCACACTCTGGAATTATTGTACGACAGTATTTGGACAAGACATTTCCAGGGAAATGGCTCGGACGTGGCGGTTCAGTTGTTTGGCCACGGCTTCCACCTGACCTAAATCCATTGGATTTCTTCCTTTGTGGACACCTGAAGGAGCACATGTACTCTACTCCGCCGACGAATATGGAAGAATTGGTAGCGCGTGTTCATGCTGCTCTTGATACTGTGGATGCACCTTTGGTGCGAAGGGACCAGAGCTGTATGATCCGGCGAGTTGCGCACTGTTTGGACGTGGAGGGAGGTCGCTTTGAGCATCTGTTGTTCTGAGGACAACGTATTCCGTTGTGAAGGTCATGCGGTCGTTAATATGGACATTATTATTGTCACTGGTTGCTAATGTGCGACGTCTGAGGGCCCATATTACATGTAGTATAAATGACAAGTAGATGTTGCGTTATTGTACTGTGCTGTCATCTTTAGCATTTCGAAACTGATATTGTGTTTGTAGTTATTCTGTCCTATGACAGGACTTTTGTACCAACTGTCTATTTCTTACTTGCCTAAACACGTATTTGCTATGTTCAGCGTTTCAAAATGTTGTAAACTGAGGATATGCGTGACCTAAGAAATGGTGTATATTACAGAATAAAATATCAGAATGAAATTAGCAAATAAAAAAAATGCACCCCAACCCAGGATCGAACCCTCGACCTCCTTCATGCTAACCCAAAACTCTATACATTAAGGAACCGCTACAGGAGCAGGACGACGGGTAGGGCAGGGGTCGACACCCGAAGCCTGGCCATCCCGCCGCCACGCCCAAGCAACGTGTTCGAGTTCGAGGATCGAAGGATCAGGAAGAGGATGTAGTGGGTTGGTCTATGTTGTTTTATTTATTTATTTCTTTAATTTTTATAACATTTTTAATTTTTTAAATTTTTATTTTTGTATTGTATTTATGGATTTATTTTTATTTCATTACAAGAAAGATCCTACAACTGCAGTAGCCGAGCGTCTGAGTCGTCTTCTCGTCTGTTGGGAGGGGTTCCCCCCTATTCCGCCCGTAGAGGATCAATATGCTCGAGGATTCTTCTCCATTTTCAGCGTCTCATACCCGGAACGTCCCAGTGAGCAGGAGGATCCGCAAATAATGAACCTAAATAATTTGCGAAACGAGTTCTGTACTTCGGGTGGCGGCTGAAAGCTGCATGTGTCGTCATCAATAGGGACCAAAAGTCGAGTGCGCTTTTGGGAGCATCGCAAAATATGTAGTAAAGGGCCATGCCTTTTAGCCAGTTAACGGCGCTCGTCCTGGTTAATGGGAAGTATACTCCGTCGGGGCGCAATATATCATCAGGGAAGATAGACTCCGGCAATCGCCGCAAGAGTAATGCCAGCATGCGCTGCGTCAGTAGCCAGCACTCGCTGGTCGCGGCACACGTCAGACGGTGTGCATCCGTGTCAGCGACTGAGCATGTCGGACACAAGGGGTCGTCCGTCAGATGTGCGGAATGTAGCCTCTGACGAGTAGCGGACTTCCCATTCACAACCACGTACTACAATGAACGCACCGTCGTAGGTAGAAAAGGCGTGTGTACCGCCCGCCACACCGTGTTCCAGGCAACTTCAGGATGTCTGTGGGCGACCGTATTTACAGGTTGCTGCTGTTGATAGAGGCGATAATAGTCTTTCGTGCTGGGCTTCCGTGTCGTCGGAAGTTCTGACCGAAGTAGCTGAAGTCAATCAAGAACTCTCAGGTGTGGGTGAGTGCCGGTGAAATGTGTCCCACAGAAACCGGGGGATGCAGAGAGTGTGGTGCCACTTCCGCTATCAGGGTGCCCGTCAGAGTGGCGTGGGCTGAGGTCCACGTGCGACGCATAGTGTTGAGATAAAGCGATCGCGCACGGTTATATACATGAATTAAACCGATACCGCCCGCCCTCTGCGGCAGTGTCAGGGTGGCGTATCGGACTTTAAAAACCAGACCGGTGCTTACGAAATGTCCATATGCTGCTTGAAATCTGTCGGCCATCGTAGCCGTCAAGGGAAGGATATGCGCAAAATAGTTCAGTTTTGAGACAAGATAGGTGTTGACATAACGTGTTCTGAGGAGCATATCCAAGCGACGCAGTTTGTTGTCCTGCAGCAGAGCACGTGTCTGGTGTAGGAGCCGGCGGTACGTAGCCGCCGCCGTGCGGCGGACATTGCTATAGAATTGCACTCCTAAACATTTGAGTACGGGCACTTTGTCAAAGGGCACCGCCGCTGTGTGGGAGAGCCCCCCTCCGACATCCATGTATTTTGTCTTCTTCACGTTGATGACGCTCCCAGCGACCGCCCCGTACTGGCGTAGCCACTGTAGCGCCATATGCATTTCGTCCTCTGATCTGGCCAGGAACACCAAGTCATCGGCGAATGCACAACAACGAAAGGTCACGTCCCGTAAGGAAATACCAGTTAATCGCTGCCGTAGACCATGTAAAGCTGGTTCAAGCGCTGCAGCAAATAATATACCCGACAGGGGGCACCCTTGTCGCACTGACCGTCCAACAACAATGTGACCAGACTGATAACCGTTGACCATCATGCGGGAACGCGCTCCGTGGGCCAGTCGAAGGACCACTTGTGCAGACTCCGGAGAGAGGCCCATGTGTTGCAAAACTGCGCGTAAGAAGCCGTGGTCGACACGGTCGAATGCGTGGTCAAAATCTACGGCGACAAGGGCGCCTCGCATTTTGCAGGCCGCCGTCAAAGCAATTACGTCGCGGTATGCTCCTAACGCCGTATGAATGTTGCTGACACCACCTAAACATGTCTGATCGGTGTGGATGGCTTTCGCGATAGCGGTGTGGAGACGCGCGCGGAGGATACGGGCGTAGATCTTGTAGACGTTGTTGAGGAGTGTGAGTGGGCGAAAGTCCTGCCACCTACAACCACCATTCGGTTTCGGTACTGGGATCAAGATGCCCTCTGTGAATTCTGTGGGGACAGTGAAATCAGGGCGGATCAGGTCTTGAAACATTTGGAGCCACTTGTCGCCCATAAGGTCGTAAAAAGTGCGGTAGAATTCCAAGGGTAAACCGTCCGGTCCAGGCGACTTGTTCAGTGCTCCACGTGCCAAAGCCGATGTCAGCTCGTCGGGTGTAATGGGCAACAGCAGACTATCATCGGATGCCACGTACTGAGGGGCGGGAAAATCGTGCAACAGCTCGTCATAATCACGTAAATTTCGCGGATCTTCCATGTACAAGGTCCCATAGTGTCTGGCAAACGTGTGCGCGATGTCCGTTTGTGTCACTGCGTGGCCGCCCACCTCCGTGTTTACCGCCGTAATGAGCTGACGTTTGCGGTGACGCCTCTCACGCACAATGTGATACACTGACGCCGTTTCGTTGGGGATACAGTCTTGCACTCGCGCACGGATGCGGACACCTTCTAGCTGCTCTGTCCTGAGGCGAAGTAGACGAGCTTTGATGCGTTGTACGGACATCTGACGTTCGGGAGACGGCGGTTGCGTCGCCAGCTCACGTAACGCTGTATAATAAAATTCCGATGTTGCCCTTTGCCAGTTCGATCTGTCACGCCCGTAGGCCATCAAGGTCTTTCGGAGTGCAGGTTTGACACATCCCAGCCACCACAGCAACGTGGAAGCATACATGGGCAGGCGCCTGATACATCGACGCCACGTGTCAGTGACGGCTCGCCGACACGCTTCCTCGCGAAAGAGGGAGACGTTCAGCGTCCACGGGCCTCTGCTGCGTCTTGTGAGTTGTCGGGGTAAGGTGAGAGTGCAGACGTACGCGAGATGGTCCGTGAAGGCCGTCGGCCAGAGTTCTGCATCACGGGATGCTGTGCGGAGGGCACGGGAGACTATATCCGGTCCAGACGACTGGCAGAATGGCTGGTAAAGTGCGTATATCCACTCTGGGTCCCATGATGTAAGAGCCATGTGTCGTGGAGCGCGAGGTCACGTATCAATGCTTGTAGAGCCGGGCATGGGACGTAATGCGGTGTCTGGTCCTCGGGCAGCAGAACACTGTTAAAATCGCCGCCCACTATGTAATGGTCCATATTTCCTTGCAAAAGTGGGGCTACCTCCTCCGAATAGAAGATATGCCTGTCACCACGGTGCGAATTACCGGAGGGAGCGTAGATGTTAATGAGGCGGACTGCGCGAAGTGTAAGTGCGATGGCTCGCCCGTTCGGCAAGTACGTCACGTCCGTCGCGTCTATGTCATCTCGGAGAAGGATGGCCGTTCCTCCTGCGCCATCACCTAATGGTAGGCTGTAGGTGGTGTAGCCATATAGGTCTAAACGCAGCTCGGGAGGGACCTCCTGGAGAAGGGCAATATCCAAGTCCAATATCCAATGTCCAAGTCTGCCGCTCTGATCATGTCGTGTAACACGCGGGTCTTGACAGTGGAGTGGACACCATTTACATTGACTGTTCCCACACGGTATGACTGAGACATATCAAGTGGCGGGCTCAATGTCAGCCGTGGGTTCTGGTGGATATATCGATGTTTGCTGTGTATCATCTGCCTCCATATCGTCTGCCCAATCACCAAGAGACGGTTGTGATGTCATTGGTGGCTGGTCGCTTTCCCAGGAGCCCACATTTTGGGAGTCGACGTAATGCGCCTCGGTTTCTGGGCCACCAGATTTAGGAGAGTGTTCCTTGTCTTCAGGCACCTTCTGGTGAATGATACCACTGGAGTTCCGTTACAATTGTGGACGAGTCAAGGAAGTCGATGTCTTCCGCCGGCTTCACATCCCTGTCCTGTACTTCAACTGACAATCGCCTGTTCTTGCGTCGCTTGGGTGATTTTTGCTTTCGGGTCCGAGATTCGACATCCACTGGAGGGCAGGGCTCGACACAGTCTCGGTCGCTAGGAATCCCTGTGTCCGGTCCCGACACTGACGGCGGCTGGGTGCCCACGACGCTGCGGTGGGCAGAGGCTGTAGGAACCTCTGCACCGTTGGGCTGCGGCGTCGTCGACGGCGCTGACTCTTCAACGGAGCTGGCAGCGGCTTGAGGAGGTAGCAGGTTTTGATCATCCATCACATCATGTCGTGCCGCCTCCACATATGTTAGCGGGAGAGAGGTCATAGTGGATCGTTGGGGAAGTTCATTGAGGGGCACCTGCACGAGGCGGCGCTGCAGACACTCAGTTCTAACATGGCCCTCCTGGCCGCAGCAAGAGCAGGTCCTCGGTTGTCCATCATATATAACAATTGCATGGCAGCCACCAACGAAAATATACGATGGAACGTGCTTCTTAAGTTCTATGCGCACTTGTCGTACCCCGTTAAGGACAGGGTACGTTTCGAATGTGTTCCATTTCTCCTCTGTGTGGCTCAGAACTGTGCCGTATGGCCGCAGCGCATCAACGACTAGGTTGGCAGGAACTTCGAACGGCAGTTCAAAGATGCGCACGGTACGCACCCCCAGACCAGCATGGTCAACTCCTACCACGCTCACATTACCGTCTGCGTGACAGAAGCGAAAGCCGTTTGCAGATCGTTGGAGTAATCTGTCGCAGGCCGCTTCGTCAATCAGTTTGAGGTACACTGTGCTGGTTACAATAGACAAATGAATGCCGATCAGTTCTTGTGGTTCTAGGTGCATGATGTCTCGTAGAAACCGTTCAGTTTCATGGGCCTTCGGTCTCGTGTACGATGCGTTGAACGTTAGTTTGATTGTAGCTTTTCGATATGAGAACGCCATGGCGGGTCGGTACAGGTACTAGAAGGCAATACAACGATGCGACCGCGCGCTAGCGGGTAAACAACAACACCTGCGGAGCACTGCCCGGTGCGCCGAGCCCGTCCGCACGGTAACACGTCTGAAAGCAGACTGGCTGGACAGTGTACGTACAATACGTACTGACAGAGGTAATATCCAGTTATGTGGTTACAGTGTTGCCAGGCTGCCACTCTTTAACGTCCTTTCTCTGCCGGTTATATTCGCCAGACGAAATTTTGGGAGAGACTTTTTTTATCGCTGGCATGTGAGGAGTCGCGCTGCGAAGCCTGATTGCGCGAATTTCGCTTCACCCTGTGTACACATTTTAGTACATTAGTTGTTTTTTTCTCTGCTTCTAACAGTCTTCCAGCAAACACATCACATAATTTACTGCCTGATGTTTTCTGCATGATATGATCGTATATGTGGTGTGAGGTTGACTACACCTGTCTGTATAGACTTTCCGTTTTGTGTCCACACTTCAACATCTGACCTGCTGCTCAGGGGAAAATAAGCATTAATGGCTTGGTTGTGCCAGGCATACTTTGAGGTGCTAACCAACCTGAAAATGTACTACTCGTAATAGCTAGTCTGAAAATGAAGTAAATACTGATCTAATGTTGTTCAGAATACTGCCCTAAGTCATGAATAGAAATATCTGCACTTATATCTTTAACACCCTGTACATCTGTAAATTTGTAAATTATGTACATATTTTATTTGTATTTCTAAAGTGATGTGTAATTGCCATATGCTTAATAATAACAACTGGGAGGCACAGGGTCAATAGACGATCTTCGGCTGCTTAAGTCTTTGCATTGCATTTGTCTCCATACATCCCATACAGAACGAGTTCCTCATGACCCAGACTCGAGTAAGCAGTAATCTCATTCAAAATAAACTGCCAGTCTGAGGGGACGGCCGTTCGTCAGACACATGTGGTCGTCCTGTGCGCCAGTTTATGCATGTGGAAACATAGTCTCTGCAATACTGAAAATCCACCCTAGATACTGTTGATCTCAGAAGCCTGAATCACATTGCAACAATTGTCATCGACCAGGGGCGATTCTAGAAGTCGGTCAAGGAAGGGGGGGGGGGGAGGATAATGGGGGTGAGGATGTTTGGGGGAATGGAATATGGCTTAACAAAAGGAGAGTTGGGGCCCTCCACCGACAAACTGGTAAAATTTGGTGTTGCTTAAAGTAGTTTTTGGTAACTGTTTTGGAATTGAGGGTAAAAAATGTGCATTAATAAATAACAAGACGCCCATTTTTTGCAAATGATGTTTATTGGTTTAGATAGTAAGCTACTTGCCGCTCTTATTATTTTGTTCAAATGTGTTTGAAATACATTGCAACCTATATTAATACATAATTATAAAAAAAAGATTGAATCTGTTGGAGTAATATATTCACTGATTTCTGAAGTCATTTTATCTAGTGTAATATGATACTCCATTGTGGGGGGGGGGGACCGCTATAGCCCCCATAACTGCCCCCCCTCCCCCCCCCCCCCCCCTCGCCGCCGCAACTTTCATCGATGTCGAAAATCCGTTAACTTGTGATGTGCTGCCATCCCAGTTCACACATGTCTGTAACGAACTGCGCAGTTATCGTTTCTGCACTCGCGCCATATATTACATCTGGCCACAACATTCGGGCGCCATACGCTGCACATTTCAGATAGGACAATCCTTCCCACTGGTCGCCCATTTTGCTCATCTTTCACATGACTGTAGTGCATGCTTCTCTAGTAGCGTGCGCTCCTCCAGCGTTTGTTTTCAATAACTCGAGGTCCAAAGTTATACTAGCCTGTGGAATACATCTACATCTACATCTACATCTACATCTACATTCATACTCCGCAAGCCACCCAACGGTGTGTGGCGGAGGGCACTTTACGTGCCACTGTCATTACCTCCCTCTCCTGTTCCAGTCGCGTATGGTTCGCGGGAAGAACGACTGTCTGAAAGCCTCCGTGCGCGCTCTAATCTCTCTAATTTTACATTCGTGATCTCCTCGGGAGGTATAAGTAGGGGGAAGCAATATACTCGATACCTCATCCAGAAACGCATCCTCTCGAAACCTGGCGAGCAAGCTACACCGCGATGCAGAGCGCCTCTCTTGCAGAGTCTGCCACTTGAGTTTATTAAACATCTCCGTAACGCTATCACGGTTACCAAATAACCATGTGACGAAACGCGCCGCTCTTCTTTGGATCTTCTCTATCTCCTCCGTCAACCCGATCTGGTACGGATCCCACACTGATGAGCAATACTCAAGTATAGGTCGAACGAGTGTTTTGTAAGCCACCTCCTTTGTTGCTGGACTACATTTTCTAAGCACTCTCCCAATGAATCTCAACCTGGTACCCGCCTTACCAACAATTAATTTTATATGATCATTCCACTTCAAATCGTTCCGCACGCATACTCCCAGATATTTTACAGAAGTAACTGCTACCAGTGTTTGTTCCGCTATCATATAATCATACAATAAAGGATCCTTCTTTCTATGTATTCGCAATACATTACATTTGTCTATGTTAAGGGACAGTTGCCACTCCCTGCACCAAGTGCCTATCCGCTGCAGATCTTCCTGCATTTCGCTACAATTTTCTAATGCTGCAACTTCTCTGTATACTACAGCATCATCCGCTGGCAGCGAGCGCAACCGGCTAAAGCAATAGACTATTTCCGAGATTGGTCTTTATCTGTAATCATCATACAACACTAATATTCAAGGTAATACTTTCCGGCGAGGTATAATCGGGGTACAGTAAGGAATCGTGACACTGTTGTCTCCGCGTTGCGGTGTATTCTTCTATAACCTGGGATTGCGGCGCCCCGCTTATTCTTAGTTTGCTACATTATTAACACATCGCAGAAATTTCATGGACGTATTATCTATGGCTCCTTAGCAGCTATTTGTTTCGAGTGGTTCTAGGTGCTTCAGTCCAGAACCACGCTGCTGCTACGGTCGCAGGTTCGAATCCTGCCTCGGGCATAGATGTGTGTGACGTCCTTAGGTTAGTTAGTTTACGTAGTTCTACGTCTAGGGGACTGATGACCTCAGATGTTAAGTCCCATAGTGCTTAGACCCATCTGAACCATTTGAACCTACTTGTTTGTGTGTAGTTGGTTCAAAATGGTTCAAATGGCTCTGAGCACTATGGGACTCAACTGCTGAGGTCATTAGTCCCCTAGAACTTAGAACTACTTAAACCTAACTAACCTAAGGACATCACACACATCCATGCCCGAGGCAGGATTCGAACCTGCGACCGTAGCGGTCTCGCGGTTCCAGACTGCAGCGCCAGAACCGCGCGGCCACTTCGGCCGGCTGTGTGTAGTTGGAAGCGGGTCATTCTGTGTTTGATTTTGAATGTTTACCATGAAAATGAAATCTTCATTTTTTCCTCATTTCGTTCTGAGTCTATTTATGCTAGTAACTGTTTAGAACCACAAAATATTGGAGATTTTTGGAAAGTTTTCATCTAAAAAATTGGATACTTCCAAGTGACGCCAGATCTACAGCTTCATATTTTTGCATGTTGGACCGTGGCTAGAAGGCTGAAAGACAAGTAGATACGGGAGATACATCAGGACGATTTTCCGTTTTATATTGATGCGTCAAATGAGGAAAATAGCGATTCTGAAGCAAAACACTTTCTTTATGCATTCAAAATCATTTACGGGCCAAGTAAACGAAAAACATCAACAGAAAACTTCCACTTCTTTTCCAGAAGCTGGACGAATTAAATTTGAAGATAGCAGCGATAACAAGAAACATTTTGTAACTCTTTTCAGAATAGAAGAAGAAAAGAGGGGTTTTCACATTAAAATCGTATTCGAAGTCAAAATCTTGGAGCTCATGGACGGATTTTACTGTTAGTCATAGAAGCTACTTCTCATGAAGAAATGTTAATGACTGTACCACTATGACCTGATGGAACTCTGAAGTCTCTTTTTGCGAAAACTAAATAGAATTCAAGAAATATATATTTTCTTGGTTTTCTTTCTACGAAAGGAGTTTACAACGTATAAAGAGGAATAGAAAACTGATATTTGTCAAAATCAAAGAGCAAAAATTAAGACCCTAAAGGGTTAAATGTTAATGAGAACTACTTCTGCTATCATCACTAAAAATCAAATGTGCATGGCAGAACGTAGCAAGTCTGCGCTATATTTTCCATGCTTTTATGATAGAATCCACCTCAAATCCTCTTAACCTACCAGTGATGAAGAACTATATTTGTAATGGCCACTGCGATAACTATAAATTTATATCGATAAATTTATCATCCCTTCAAAATTCCTTATTACGCCTCGATTATACTACGCCATGAATTTACCACTGTGATTATCATTATTGTTCCTTTCCAAAGAAACATGATTTATTGTATCGGTACAAGTATTTGTTGGGAGATAAAAAAATGTATATGAAGACACTCGAAAGCTGTAAAGGCAGACTTCTAGTCTGCTGCCGTGGCCCCTTGCATTACCCATTTTCTGCCCGAAGAATGAAAAATTGTACCAAAGGATTTAATATTTGATGAGAATGTTATCAAAGCAACAGAAAGCAGAATAGTGCTTTGTAATATGAACATTTCTTTAATATATTTGTTTTAATTTATGTAAAAAACAAAAGTGGGACTTTTGATGGTTCAAATGGTTCTGAGCACTATGGGACTCAACTGCTGAGGCCATAAGTCCCCTAGAACTTAGAACTACTTAAACCTAACTAACCTAAGGACAACACAAACATCAATGCCCGAGGCAGGATTCGAACCTGCGACCGTAGCGGTCGCGCGGTTCCAGACTGTAGCGCCAGAACCGCTCGGCCACCAGCGGCCGGCGGGACTTTTGAGTCCCATCAGGATATCAGATCAGATTATTTACTTAATTCATTAGTAATATTACTTTGTATTAACTAAAACAATAGGAGGGAAGATTATAAACGTCAATACCCTCACAGTCATTTCCTTTCACGTCAGCAGAGCCTATACTTATGACGAAATGAATAACACAACGATGCAACTGTTTGTCAATGTTTTCTGTCCCATGAGGCCAGTGAACGGAATGGACAGTGTCTTGAAAGGAGGGTATAAGATGAACATCAACAAAAGCAAAACGAGGATAATGGAATGTAGTCGAATTAAGTCGGGTGATTCTGAGGGAATTAGATTAGGAAATGAGACACTTAAAGTAGTAAAGGAGTTTTGCTATTTGGGGATCAAAATAACTGATGATGGTCGAAGTAGAGAGGATATAAAATGTAGACTGGCAATGGCAAGGAAAGCGTTTCTGAAGAAGATAATTTGTTGACATCGAGTATAGATTTAAGTGTCAGGAAGTCGTTTCTGAAAGTATTTGTATGGAGTGTAGCCCTGTATGGAAGTGAAACGTGGACGATAAATAGTTTAGACAAGAAGAGAATAGAAGCTTTCGAAATGTGGTGCTACAGGAGAATGCTGAAGATTAGATGGGTAGATCACATAACTAATGAGGAGGTATTGAATAGAATTAGGGAGAAGAGAAATTTGTGGCACAACTTGACTAGAATAAGGAATCGGTTGGTAGGGCATATTCTGAGGCATCAAGGGATCACCAATTTAGTACTGGAGGGCAGCGTGGAGGGTAAAAATCGTAGTGGGAGACCAAGAGATGAGTACACTAAGCAGATTCAGAAGGATGTAGGCTGCAGTAGGTACTGGGAGATGAAGAAGCTTGCACAGGATAGAGTAGCATGGAGAGCTGCATCAAACCAGTCTCAGGACTGAAGACCACAACAACAACAACGAGAGCAGTGAGACTGAGCTATCACACCCATGAGTTCGCAGTGCTACAGAAGTGGTACACAGACATCTAGACAGGGTGCCAGAGCATGAATTCAACTCTGAACTGTCTTATGACCCTAGAAAGTGACATGATTTTTAAGTCACATGGGGCAGGAAAGGGTTAATGGCGATTGTTGACGCCTGGCGCTCACAGATACTACTCTATAAGCTTACGACACTTTCAGCAATGATCTACCGAAAATGGTTGCGAGCCGAATTGTACTAGAGCAGTATTTATTAGATGTATATATCCCCAACAGTTGCACTAACAATGAGCATAATCGGTGACCACTGGGTATAATGCCTCCCTTGTGAGTTTATAAGTAATTAATCAAGGGTAACCAACACAAAAATAAAGAAAAACAATTAAAAAGAAAAACTATTTGTAGTACTTTTATTAAAGATGTATTTTTAAAACAAATACATTTGGTACATCAACAACATTAATATTACGACTTGTAGAACTGGGTTGTCTCAGTAGTCAGTGGTGGTGCGCACGTAGTTGTTGCCGGAGGGCATGGAGACGCGCTCGACTCCACCAGGGAAGAGTTTGGGCAGGTCTTGGTCGGGCACGTGCGGCAGGATCATCACCTTGGTGCCGGGCGTCCAGTTGGCGGGAGTGGCCACCACCTTCAGACGGTCCGTCAGCTGCAGGGAGTCGATCACGCGCAGCAGCTCACTGCAACGCCAGCAGACACAAGTGTCATCAACCATGTACAGAGTGCAGTGTACAGTCTACAGTTTACGTGCAGTGTGTGTGCGGGGGGGAGGGGGCAGTGGGGGTGTGGCAGCGGTACTCACTCGACGTTGCGGCCGCAGGACGCGGGGTACACCATGGAGAGGCGCAGCCGGTTGTCCGGCCCGATGACGTACATGGCCCGCACCGTCATCGCCTTCTCCACGTTGTCCTTGTCGCGCTCGTCGATCATGTCCAGCTTGACGGCCAGCTCGCGCGTCTCGTCGGACACGATGGGGTACGGGAAGTCGCCGGGAATGTCCTTGCAGTACGACTTGATGTCCTGTGGACAACATGGGGTAGTAGTCATGAGCTCTAGTGTGATATGGAGGTATTATGGATCTCATCCCGCTCTCAATTCAGTCAGAGTTAGCCAGTAGTGTGGAACACTCACGTTGACCCAGTCGACGTGGTCCTTGAGCTTGTCACAGGAGAGCGCCAGCAGCTTGACTCCTCGCTTCTGGAACTCCGGGTTGTGGACGGCGATGCGGCCCAGCTCTGTGGTACACACTGGCGTGAAGTCTGCCGGATGTGAGAACAGAACACACCACCTGAGAAAATAAAGATACGAATTATAGATGAGCGCTGTATTTCTTTAAATCATCTAAATTGTAGAAGATTGTCTTTTGCTTTCAGGTGTTCAGCAGAGTTGTAGGTTCCATTTTTATGCACAATATCTCAACGACTGACCCAGTCATCTTCTTCAGGTTCTGCAGCTTGTAAGGTGATCATGTCATTTTGAGTTCTGTATCTCATCGATATGCAAGTCAGAGAGAGAGAGCAAGTTATGTTACTGTTAAACCATCTTTGTTCTTGTCGTGGAACAGTCTTTGCTTCTCCACTGTCTGATACATTGTCAGTTGAAGTGCGGTAGGTGATGGACGTATTTAGTGGTGCTGTGTGGACTTGTGATTATATCTGTTAGATGAAGAAAGGACAGTAAAGATGAATATGATGTACACATTGAAAGGTAAAAAGAATATATATTCTGAATAATGTAATTATTTTTAAGAGAAGAAGTTTGAGGTAAGACTGCAGCATTGAATAGCTCGAAATGATTACTGTCAGACAGTTAATTTGCTCGGAGCTCAGAGAATGACCACCCTACTTCCCTAAATCTGAGATTAACATATTAATTGATTAAGTTGTTTCATTTTTACAGAAATTCTCTGTTAACTTTGTACCTTTTTTCAAATCATTGTTCACTTTGTTAAGCATTCTGTTGCTCAGACCATTATGTGTGAACATCACATGAAGTTTTACTCTGTCTTTTTGAATATATATATATTTCATTCTAAAATCGTTGTCTTGGAATATCATTTCATAGGAACAGTTATTCTGTCCACCCCACTGTTTATCATTACGCATTACCACTTGCAACAGTTTGAGTATGTATTTGGAAATAGAATTCTAGCTTAGCCGCTGCCTGCTTGCTGTTTGCTGTTGTCCTTTCGAGAAATCTGGAACAATATTTTCAAGACGCGAGGTAAGTGGAAATTTTGGTTACAGCCAGATAACTGTTTTACTTCAGTTGCTTTCAGATTAGTTACAGTTCAGTTCATATTAGGTTCTGTTTAGTCACAGTTTAACATACGAGTTTAAGTGGAATAACAGGTGGTGGATACTTAACTTTGGTAATACGGAGACTTTTATAGAGTGGTAGGTAACTTTGGGCTAAATTTCAGACAGAAACAAATATAATGAGGAGGGTACAAGCTTTGTGGTTGTGTATACTCGCTTATTAGACTCCAGTCAGTCCAGGCCGTGAGTACACATAACAACAAAACTGACAGCACATAGAGGACGATTGGATCCGTTGTCAAAATATTGTGAATAAACATGGAAACAGCAACTAAATGAACACCTAATAGAATACCGTATTAATCAATTAAGAAAGGAAACCTGAGAGCACATCTATTTATAAGCGGCAGTCAAACGAAAACCGAACACCCAATACTGCGAGGCAATGGAATGGTTCCATTCCAAATTAACTATCACATGTATTAAAATATTTATCCCACACTGCCCATCAGATGAAGGCTACTCCAGCGATTTGGTTCGAAAACACTGCAACATCCTCCGTGCAGCCAGAATCTTTCACTGTGTGATTTTCCCGTATTTGGTGATTCAAATGGTTCAAATGGCTCTGAGCACTATGGCACTTAACATCTATGGTCATGAGTCCCCTAGAACTACTTAAACCTAACTAACCTAAGGACAGCACACAACACCCAGTCATCACGAGGCAGAGAAAATCCCTGACCCCGCCGGGAATCGAACCCGGGAACCCGGGCGTGGGAAGCGAGAACGCTACCGCACGACCACGAGCTGCGGACGTCTTTGGTGACCTAAAGAAATATATGCGTGGGCGATGGTTTCAGTCAGATGAGGAAATGCAAGAGTGGGTGCAGTTGTGGATCCGCCAGCGGACGACTGCGTTCTTGTCTCCCGTGGGGATAAATGTCATGACGTGTCTGATGACTACTTGTGAATGGAACCATCCCATTGTCCCGTTCTGGAGGGTGTTCAGTTTTCATTTGACTGTCCCTCATACATAGTCTGTGTTGCAAGAGCTATTTAATTAAGGAAAGGGACTGGTGATGTATAACAGTTTGTCCAACTACAGCTCGTTAGATAGAGAAATTCAACTGGGTGAAAAATGTGGTTATAGCAAAGTACTTGTGGAGGGATTACAGAGCGACTGTGAAACTTGTTTGAGGTTGACCTGACGTTGCTTGGTACCAAATACCAATTCAGTTTTTTTTATCACTGCACCATCTAGTCACGCTACCGCACGACCACGAGCTGCGGACGTCTTTGGTGACCTAAAGAAATATATGCGTGGGCGATGGTTTCAGTCAGATGAGGAAATGCAAGAGTGGGTGCAGTTGTGGATCCGCCAGCGGACGACTGCGTTCTTGTCTCCCGTGGGGATAAATGTCATGACGTGTCTGATGACTACTTGTGAATGGAACCATCCCATTGTCCCGTTCTGGAGGGTGTTCAGTTTTCATTTGACTGTCCCTCATACATAGTCTGTGTTGCAAGAGCTATTTAATTAAGGAAAGGGACTGGTGATGTATAACAGTTTGTCCAACTACAGCTCGTTAGATAGAGAAATTCAACTGGGTGAAAAATGTGGTTATAGCAAAGTACTTGTGGAGGGATTACAGAGCGACTGTGAAACTTGTTTGAGGTTGACCTGACGTTGCTTGGTACCAAATACCAATTCAGTTTTTTTTATCACTGCACCATCTAGTTTTTTTTTATCACTGCACCATCTAGTCCAGATAACGTTTCATGTGATCTTATTGAATTCAAGGAAGCTGTTATACAATTTCATGGGGTTTCTGTTAAGCTTTTATCGATTTTCTTTTCTTTTTAGCCTCTGGTCAGTGAACCGCAAAAGTGATAATTTTCATATCATGTTTGCTGTGAACAACATCACGCATTTATCAGTGGGCTATTTGTACTGGGTGTTAATTAGAACTTATAAGTAGGAGACAAAAATCCTTTATTTCCCATTGGGATATAATATCTAATTAACACTTCGCAGCACAACGCCAGTTTCAAAAAAATGGTTCAGATGGCTCTCAGCACTATGGGACTTAACAGCTGTGGTCATAAGTCCCCTAGAACTTAGAACTACTTAAACCTAACTAACCTAAGGACATCACACAAATCCATGCCCGAGGCAGGATTCGAACCTGCGACCGTAGCAGTCGCGCGGTTCCGGACTGGGCGCCTAGAACCGCTAGACCACCGCGGCCGGCACGCCAGTTTCTCTCCTTCTGTATTGCTGGTGTTAATTTCTCTGACTAACTCCATCCGAACAGGCCCCGGAAGACGCAGCTGTACCGACCGACCGCTATGTCGTCCTCAGACGATAGGCGTCACTGGATGCGGGTAAGGAGGGTCATGTGGTCACCACACTGCTCTCCCGTCCGATGTCAGTTTTCGTGACCGGTACTGCTACTTCTCAGTCAAGCTGCTCCTCAATTTACCCCACAAAAGCTAAAAGCACCCAGAATTTGTGTGATTGACTTATTAAAATTAAGGCTCACAGCAATGTGGGCGCAGCACCAATGGAAATGGAAATGCCGTGTGGCTAGGGCCTCCCGTTGGGTAGACCGTTCGCCTGGTGCAAGTCTTTCGAGTTGACGCCACTTCGGCTACTTGCGTGTCTCTAATGTAAACGGATGTTACTTAATTCCGCTAATAATTCTTTTTTAAACTATCAGATACGTGAAAAGGGGAACAACAGACTTTATTAAAATCATTGTAATGTTAGTTGATAAAAAGTGTGACGTGAAAGAAAGAAAATGCGCTCTAATGCGTACAGCCTTTTTTTTTTACGGCAGGGGTTCAACCGTCAAGTGTGAAGGAATTAACATTAATATTATTACAAAAAGAAGTAGCTGAAATCCTCTACTTTTGGCCTTATAATTTAGATACTGAATCAAATTAAAGCTGGATAATGTGTTCAGAGCCCTCAGAAAAATAGGCATATACTTGTCGAAGTCACATACAACATGTGCGGGAACCAAGATGGAACAATGAGAAAGGAAAAACAAGAGATAATTGCTCGGATAAAAAGGACGTAAGTAAGAAATGCAACCTTTCTTCTCTACTGTACAACCATTATATCGGAGAACCAATGAATGAAATAAAATATAGGTTGAGGTAGAATTACAGTGTCTGTTGATCGTAAAGATCAGTCTATTGAGCGCAGAAGGCTGGTAGTGAAAAGAATAAAAGACTATAGTATTGAGGGTTAGCAGAAACGAGATTAGCGACGGAAGTAACGTTGGGGACCACGCAGTAGATGAAGTAAAGGAATTATGCGACGTCCAAAGCAAAGTAATGCTTAATGGGTAAGCAAGAAGCACAGAAGCATAGGAAAAGTGGTCTGCTAATATAAAACACACGCTTTGAATTGAGACAAGAGTTTCTGACAGCGTATTTACTATGACAGAAGACAAAAGCCGAATTTCTGTCATTACGCACAAAGCGAAGTAGAGCCGACATTTACAGTTTTTCTCATTTGTAAGTGAAATCAAGCATTGATTTTAAGAACTGAACGACATCTTTTAATAGTATTAGATACTAGCTGTACAGTTAACCCAAATTCTGCGAAATTCCCAACACTAATGCGACGGTAACCTTTGTTACATTTCGCCACCTGAAGGAGTAGCGGACTGTTTGGAACATTATACTGACAGTTCTTTCTTCTTACAGAGGACATAATTACTTTTCTTGACTGAATTCTTGTTTTCCTTCCACTGTGAGGCATTTAGTTCACCGCTTCCACATAAGCAGAAAACGAAATATCAGTTTCGCGGGAAACACTTAATTTTCTGGTAGTTCCCCAGCACTAATTGTGAAATGTTTAATCATGCGTTTATGAAACACGAGGTACATTTCTATCGATAATGTCTGCTTTTTACACTAAATAAGCGTTTATGTTTTGTGACTTTGCTCATTCCAGTGAAGGTACCGAAGCAACATTGTCAGGATTATAGAATATTAGAAAACGTTGGTTGTAGAGAAAACACGCGTAGTGAATTATGTATTAACGTTTTGTTGTCTCTTAGCCTTCGCAGTTCATCAAGATTTACGTCAGAGAACCTATGTATTTTTACGAGACAGTTATGTATTGACCATTATCATTCAGTTCATATTTAGTCACAATTGAAAAATCTCAAATAGAAGGTCATTCACATCCTCTTGGTAACGATATCATTTCTTATCTTCAGCCGGTAAATTCACTAACTTAATCTCGAGAAATGAGTTCGCAACTTTTTCTTGTATTTTCGAAACAGCTCTACCTGTGGAACGATATATTACTTACTTTCACGTCATGTCTCTCGATGCAACCAAATTCCGCACTAGATTTCACCATTTTAATAAAGAAATCTTTACTGAAAATACTACAGTTCAAAGATAAATGGATCAGTATTCCGGAAGTCGTCTGCAAACGGATGCTGCCGCTAGTCAGCTGATCGAATCGTTGGTTTCAATATGATGACGTCATGCGCCGTCTATATCATCCGTTGTCTGACAATCAGAAGGGACAGGATGGTAGGACATGTGTTAGGACATCAGGAAATAACTGCTATGAAAGTAGAAGGAGCCATGTAGGACAAAAACAGCAGGGGAATATAGAGGTTGGAACATTTACAACAAATAAGTGAGGATATTTGGTGTAACTGTCTCTCTCAGGCGAAGAGACTGGCACAAGAGATGCATGTCAAACTGCATCAAACTAGTGGCAAGACTGATGACTCCAAAAACGAAAAATGTGGTTAGTAATAGTATCAGACTTACGAGTTGCCTTTCCACTTGTAGAAGTCCAGTGGACCCTGCGTGGATGGCGCCTTGAAGTTAGGTACAATGCTCTCGAGCTTCATGGTGCTGCCTGTAGGTCTCTGTACCAAGTAGCGGATGACTGAGAACTGACTAGCGAGCCGCGCCGCGGACGCTTATATTTGCCGCGCTGCATGCTCCGTCAGCCAGCGGTTTATCGGGCACGTGACTACAAGCCGGCTCAGCTGCCAGAGCGAAAACACTTCGTCACTGGCGCTCGGCTGCGCAAAAACAGGTGTCGCGGAAAGCCCGTCACAGAAACTGTGGTAGTCATTTCTGGCTGCGCAGGAAGCTTCTGTTATCCATTTTGAGTTTAGAACTTTTGTTCGTGTTTACTTTCACATAAATACGCATTAGTTACCGCCATGACCAGATACGATTTTCTTCTTTTCCACCCACGCATTTTTCGGTGAAGATTTATCACCATCAGTGCGTTGATTATATTTTCTGTCGAATTCGAGGCAGTAATTTTCAAGATAATATGTACGGTTTCTGGATATTCGTTATTATATTCGCAGTTCATATTTAACAAAATATACCGAAGAGCCAAAGAAACTGGTAAACCTGCCTAATATCGTGTAGGGCACCCGCGAGCACGATGTGGCGTGAACTCGACTTATGTCTGAAGTAGTGCTGGAGGGAACTGACACTATGGAATCCTGCAGGGCTGTCCATAAATCCGTAAGAGTACGAGGGGGTGGAGATCTCTTCTGAACAGCACGTTGAAAGGCATCCTAGATATGCTCAATAATGTTCATGTCTGGGGGAGTTTGGTAGCCAGCGGAAGTGTTTAAACTCAGAACAGTATTCCTGGAGCCACTTTGTACCAATTCAGGACGTGTGGGGTGTCGCATTGTCCTACTGGAATTGTCCAAATCCGACGGAATGCACAATTGACATGAATGGATGCAGGTGGTTCAAATGGTTCTGAGCACTATGGGACTTAACATCTGAGGTCATCAGTCCCCTAGAACTTAGAACTACTTAAACCTAACTAACCTAAGGACATCACACGCATCCATGCCCGAAGCAGGATTCGAACCTGCGACCGTAGAGGTCGCGCGGTTCCAGACTGAAGCGCCTAGAACCGCTTGGCCACACCGTGGATGCAGGTGATCAGACAGGATGCTTACGTGTGTGTCACCTGCCAGATTCGTATCTATGCGTATCAGGGGTCCCATATCAATCCAACTGCACACGCCCCACACCATTACAGAGCCTCCACCAGCTTGAATAGTCCCATGCTGACATGCAGGCTCCATGGATTCATGAGGTTGTCCCCATACCCGTACACGTCCATCCTCTCGATACAATTTGAGACGAGACTCGTCCGACCAGGCAGCATGTTTCCAGTCATCAACTGTGCAATGTCGATGCTGATGGGCCCAGGTGAGGCGTAAAGCTTTGTGTCGTGCAGTCATCAGGGGTACACGAGCGAGGTATAAGAATTTTTAGCATATTGCAGCTCTCTCAGCAACTGTGATAGACTAATATTTTTAAGAATCAGCCTCAGCTGCGCAAATTTTCTGGACTTTACCAGGTTTCGGCTAAATTAATCTAGCCTTCTTCAGAAGCATAAAATTTCTAAACATGCTAGAGTCAGGCACAGTCAAAAAAATGTTCAAATGTGTGTGAAATCTTATGGGACTTAACTGCTAAGGTCATCAGTCCCTAAGCTTACACACTACTTAACCTAAATTATCCTAAGGACAAACACATACACCCGTGCCCGAGGGAGGACTCGAACCACCGCCGGGACCAGCCGCACAGTCCATGAATGCAACGCCTTAGACCGCTTGGCTAATCCCGCGCGGCAAGGCACAGTCAACATTAAAATTAAAACCTATAGAACATCTACATCTACATCTACATTTATACTCCGCAAGCCACCCAACGGTGTGTGGCGGAGGGCACTTTACGTGCCACTGTCATTATCTCCCTTTTCTGTTTCAGTCGCGTATGGTACCGTGGTACCATGTCGAATTAAAACTACTTAACTGAAATAAAGCCCTGGCATCTCTTCACCACGCGGTCGGTTGGCAGCGGCAACTACGTTGGCACTCAAAATATTAAAATATTACATGAGTGAGCTTTCGGCTCCGAAAGACCGTATCGATATTGTTTCATTGAGTGCTTCGCACCCTGACATTTGTTGATAGCCCAGCACTGAAATCTGCAGCAATTTGAGGAAGGGTTGCGCTTCTGTCATGTTGAACGATTCTCTTCAGTCGTCGTTGGTCCCATTCTTGCAGGATAGTCGATGTTTTACCGGTTTCCTGATATTCACGGTACACTGAAATGGTCGTACGGGAAAATCTCCAGTTCATAGCTACCTCGGAGATGCTGTGTCCCATCGCTCGGTCGCCGACTATAACACCACGTTGAAACCCACTTAAATCTTGATAATCTGCCATTGTTGCAGCAGTACCCGATCTAACAACTGCGCCTTACACTTGTTGTCTTATATAAGCGTTGCCGACCGCAGTGCCGAATTTGCCTGTTTACATATCTCTGTATTTGAATACGCGTTCCTATGGCAGCTTCTTTGGCGCTTGAGTGTATGTACCGTATTAGCACGTATTTTCGTTCTTGTAGCTGTATATTGTCTGCGAACAGCTGACATTATCGTACAGCTTGTTAGCCAGAAATGCAATTTTCGCTGATTATAAAGTGCTAACATGTAATGTACATCGTCCCTGTAAGTTTCAGTAACCCACATAAAAATATTGTTGTATCAGACGACTATTTGCGTGACATTCACAGGACAACATGGTCTCATTAGTTTTTGTGTATTTTAGTACACCTTCGACTATACTAAATAATTGTTTGAATAAAAATCAGTTATTAATATACTGCATTATTAAAGCGGACTAAAGAATACGAGGGGCGTTCAATAAGTGATACAACACATTTTACTAGGCCAATTACTGTTACAAAAAAAGGCGATGTTTCTTATGAGACTTCGTGGAACATTCCCACTTCAGTCCGTATAGTTTAATGAAGTTCCGATGGATGGCGCCGCTATACATAGCCTTCAAAATGGCATATGTAACGGAGGTACGTCCCAAGCAGAGAGCTACCACTGAATTTCTTTTAGTGAAAAGCCAGAGCATCGCGGATATTGATAGGCGCTTGCAGGATGTCTACAGAGACCTGGCAGTGAACAAAAGCACGGTGAGTTGAAGGGTGAGGCGTCTGTCATCATCGTAACAAGGTCGCGCAAACCTGTCCGAGTCCCAAATGCTGGACGGGTGCATACAGCTGCCACTCCTGTAATGTTGGAACGTGCAGACCCTCTCATTCGAGATGATTGGCGTATCACAGTCAAACACCTCGCTACTCCACTGGACGTCTTTGTTGGCATGGTGACACACTCGTCCACCAGTTGGGGTACTCAGAGGCGTGAGCCCGCTGGGTTCCTAGCCTCCCAACAGATGAACATAAAGAATGACGAAGCACTTCTGTGGGGAATTGCTTGTACGTTACGAGAATGACCGTGAAAATTTTTTGGAGAACATCGTCACCGGCGATGCAACACGGGTGCATCACTTGGAACCAGAAACAAAATGGCAATCAATAGAGTGGTTCAACATCACCTCTCCTTCGAAGAAAAAAGTTCAAAACCGCAGGCGGTAAAGTTATGGCGATGGTCTTCTGGCACTTTGAACGGGTTATTCTGTTTGATGTCCTCCCTTACGGTGCAGCAATCAGAAGTGCACTGTGCTACTCTAAGGAAATTGAAGAAACTATTTCAATACGTTCGTCACCAAAAAAATGCGAAAGAAGTTCTCCTTCTCCATGAGAATGCAAGGCCTCGCACAAGTTTGATCACACGAGAGGAGCTCACAAAACTTTCTTGGACTGTTCTTTCTCATCCACCCTACAGCCCGGATCTCGCGCCTTCTGATTTTCATCTGTTTGGCCCAACGAAGAAGCCGGCCGATGTGGCCGAGCGGTTCTAGGCGCTTCAGTCCGGAACCGCGCTGCTGCTACGGTCGCAGGTTCGAATCCTGCCTCGGGCATGGATGTGTGTGATGTCCTTAGCTTGGTTAGGTTTAAGTAGTTCTAAGTCTAGGGGACTGATGACCTCAGATGTTAAGTCCCATAGTGCTCAGAGCCATTTGAACCATTTTGAACCCAATGAAGGATGCACTCTTCGGGAAGCAGTACGTGAATGACGAGGAGGTTATTAATTATGCAAGACGCTGTCTTCGATGTCGACCAGTAGAGTGGTACCATGAGCGCAACGTGCCCTCCCAGTAATGTGGCGTAAGCCCGTCGAATTGAACGGAGATGACGCCGAGAAATAGAATTTTGTAGCCAAAAGAGTGGGGAATAAGATGACTATTGGAATCCTGGATAAACCTAACCTTCTTTCAGAAAAAAACGTGTTGCATTACTTATTGAAATTACTTATTGAAATAATTTCTCTCAGCCTCATGCAGATACAGACAGTCTAAAAATTTATGATTGTGAATTTTTAATAGCTATGTAAATACTTGTAAGATTTAAATCGAAAAACGGGGAATGCATGGAGTAAATAATATTAAGGAGGTAAGCAAGTCGGCATCAGTTATGTAATGCATGCGCCCCACGTTTTCATTTTAAATATCTTAAGTATTTTTTAAATATTTTAAGTATTTTCATACCTGTTAGAAAATCACAATCACATATTCATAGGACTGTGCCTAGGAGAAATTAATTTATATTTTTTCGCATGACTTAAAAACGTCGTTTAATGAAAACTGGTTTTTATTTAAATAATTTTCTGCTTTTTAGTCTCGTGTGTGTGAAATTTTTCAACCGATTTCAAACATTTTGATGAGATTACAACGGAAACATGTGGTAAATTTCAGGTTTATTTCAGTTTTTCTTCACCTGACTCTACCACTTTATAGGGTCTTCCTAGGAATATATCGCGCAAAACCCATGAAGGTAAAAATGAGAGAGATTCGAGCTCACACGGAAGCATACCAGCAATCGTTCTTCCTGCGAACCGTTCGCCACTGGAACAGGAAAGTGATACACAAAGTAACCTCCACCACACACCAGACTAGAAAGCGAGTTAATACTGTAGTGTCATCCACTTCTGCGATATGTTGAAAGTTCAAAGTTTCAAGTATCTAGCTCGTCGAGAAGTTCCTTTAAAACCAGTTGCTAGATTTGTGCCGAATAGGCAAACAGACAGACAAGACAGGGGCCTAATAAGAAGGCGGCAATAATAAAAATGACAAATTGGCTAGGAGATATGAGTAATCAACAACTCTTGGAAAAGAACAGAGGTAAACCGGAAGCCTTCTAGAAAGTTTACTTTCATTTGGTTCTTATGTTTCTTGTGGTTAACTTTCACTTCAAATTGAAATAAGTGAAAAAGAACTCTCTATAGTTCTGGATTAAGCCCTAAACCTAAAATTTTGATAGTCGGGTTCATTGACGGAAGTCACCTGGCCAGCCGGACGCAACGAAGTTTTTGGTAATTAAAAATATATGAAACTAAACATTACCTTGTGCACCTCTGGATCAGTTTTTCAAAATGTTCAAACGTGTGTGAAATCTTATGGGACTTAACTGCTAAGGTCATCAGTCCCTAAGCTTACACACTACTTAACCTAAATTATCCTAAGGACAAACACACACACTCATGCCCGAGGGAGGACTTGAACCTCCGCCGGGACCAGCCGCACAGTCCATGACTGCAGCGCCTTAGACTGCTCGGCTAATCCCGCGCGGCGATCAGTTTTTCAGCTACTTGTTATCTAACTTTAAATATTGCTAAACGATTGCCCGAGTGCTTTTGGTTTCCTAGTTTAAGCACCAAAGCTTAATTTTCGTAAGTTATGTACGTAACTGGGAATGGCTGAAGTAGGGAGGATATGAAATGCTGACTGGCCGTAGCAAGAAATATGTTTCTGAAAAAGAGAACTGTGTTAACATCGAATATAAATTTTAAGTTTTAAGAAGTCTTTCCTGAACGTATTTGTCTCGGGTGTAGCCGTGCACAGAACTGACAGGTGGGCGATAAGCAGTTCAGACAAGAAGAGAATAGAATGAAGAAATACTGAATCGAATTGTGGAAAAAGAGAAGTTTTTGGCACGAACAGATTAAGGGAAGAAATCGGTTGATCGGATGCAATTTGAGCAGGCAAGAGATCGTAAATTTAACATTGGAGGGAAGTGGATGGTTAAAAGTTGCAAAGGTAAGCACGTTTGTGGTAAGTAGGTTTGAAGTAGTTATGCGGTGATGAAGAGGCTTCCGTGTGTATACTATCGTGGAGAGCTGTATCAAACTAGTTCCCGGACTGAAGACCACAACAAACAAACAGCCTCACTTTCATTTGCACGCTGAGCCTTACGTAAATAGGACTCCAGCTAAGGTTTCTGGGTATGATTTAAGGATAGAACCTCAGGGTTCAACACCCCGTCGAGGACATGTCATTAGAGACGCAGCCCAAGTATCTGTTGCTTTTGAAAACTTCGTATTTTGTTTCTGCTTCCTGTGTCCCTTCTTTTATAATGTCATTTACGGTACCCTTCAGAAACAATTTGCACTTCGAACGTACTGGACCCCTGTGCTTCGTGGTTACACTGCAAAAATCGCTGTTGGTTCCGCCCAGGAGCAGAGAGAGAGAGAGAGAGAGAGAGCGCGTGCTTCGTCAGTGGCCTTGTGACGGCGCAGCTGTGTCGAGATAAGCATGTAAGCCCGGCAGTGCCGATGGTTAACAGGCGGCGTACACTTACCGCCGGCTTATCACACAACTGCCAGTCATTGTGTGAGAAGTGCCTGGGCACTGCACAGTTGCCTGGTTGTTAGCCCGTTAGCAGTTATGATTTCTCTTGCATCTATGACATCGGTGTAGCGCCTATGCCTCGTGAAGCGGATGCAGCGGATTTAAATCTAGCGTTAAGTCTACGTCTATCCATAATGTACACTATCTGCAAACTCGACTCCAAAAATCTGGCCGTCTCCCATCTAATTTCCAATCCTAGTATACTGCCACGCTTATACCGACACATCTTGCCAATCCTATAAGCATACATGAGAGTGGCCTCTTATTTCCTCCTCGCTCCTAGTCTGACTTTAATTCCAGTCGATTATCACAGAGTGCCGTGACTATTGATTTCGGCCCATAATGACCATCTTCATTTCTCTCAGGAAAACAAATTATAAAATAATGATATAACATGAGAGTATTCCCGTTCGACGATGTCAAGGTGATTTTTTTTAATGTCTTATGACAGTGCCACTTGGTGTTACTCAAATTAGGACATCCTCTATTGTAATCAGATGTGTTTCTACATGGTTCATTGTTTTCCTGCCAGAATGGCAGATAATCTTTCCAGACAGGAATTGATAGTGTGATAACTATTTGTTTGTGATCATTGTCTGGAATTAAAGAAAGAAATTCCGTACTTCATAGGTCATTGTCTTTATTCGCGAGTATGTCGTAGGTTGTAAAACTTTGTAGTTGAACCACAGTGTAAGCAACGGTTAATACCGTTCGAAAGTGAATTACCCTTCTCAGCTCCACCATTTTCTTTTTTTTATTCTGCGGGGAGTTTATGGGGATACCCCACTATTCGCTTTAAAATATTCCGAATCAAATGTTCCGACAAAAGACTTTCTCAAAGTAGCTGAAGAATATTAAAAATTTATAAAAAATGGTTTTTGATAATATTGAGGACAACTTAGATAAGAGAAACACATGTTTATTTAAAACTTCTGTAGAATCAACACTTAATGTAAGCAAACGGATACTACACATTATTATTTTCTTCAGTTTTCCTAATTTTTGCACTTTTCAGCGACGATCTATATAACAAATTGTTTCTTAGTTTCGTCTCTTGTGAGAATGTTGCCATCTTGAATGAGTTGTCAACGTCATAGCTAACAGCAGTCATCTGTTTCTTTCCAATTCCACTTCTGTACCAGGGTTAACTTCCCATAACACAGGGTCTGTGTCGAACATGAAGGTATTAGGAAATCCTCGACGTTACAAAAGACAAGAGAGGAATGTTTTTAAGAGTAGAAAAATCACTCTGAAGTAGAATGAACGCCTTCGGTTGACTTTTACCTTCTTCTTCTCCTTCACGTTTGACTGCATGAGGCGTAACGTCGCGGCGTAACTTGCGCCGTATTTACCTAAACCGCGGTTGGAAAAAAGAGATAGTGGTGTACATGTACAGACAAACAAATGATTGATTACAGTTTCAGCAAAAATGGACGATTTATCCAAGAGAAAGAGCTTCGCAAATTGAGCAAGTAGATAACGCTTCGGGCCACCTCTGACAGTTGTTTGATGTCGTCCTGTGAGACATCGTAACAAATTCTGTCCAATTGGCACGTTAGATTGTCAAGATCCCGAGATAGTTAGAGAGCCCTGCCGATAATGAGTGAAATGTTCTCAGTTGGGGAGAGATCCGGCGATGTTGTTGGCTCTTCGTTGCACCTTCTCTGTCTCTTCTATTAATCTAACACGGTAAGGCTCCCAGACTTATGAAGAAAACTCAAGAATTGGAGGAACACGTCTTTTGTAAGTCACTTACTTCGTCGGTGAGCTACTTTTCCTGTAGAGTCTACCATTGACCTGAGCCCGGCATCTGCTTTCGGCCGGCCGACGTGGCCGAGCGGTTCTAGGCGCTTCAGTCTGGAACCGCGGGACCGCTGCGATCGCAGGTTCGAATCCTGCCTGGGGCGTGGATGTGTGTGATGTCCTTAGGTTAGTTAGGTTTAAGTAGCTCTAAGTTCTAGGGGACTGCTGACCTCAGATGTTAAATCCCGTAGTGCTCAGAGCCATTTGAACCATTCTGCTTTTCGTACTATGTGTTTTAAGCGGTCATTCCACTTCTTGTCACACAGCATAGTTACTTCTAGGTATTTTATAATAGTTAGATGTGGTTTGCAGCCAATAGTGTAAGCGAACGATGACGGTTATTGTCGTCTATTGAATGATTATAAAAAAAAATGAATTATCGGTTGTTCATAAATGTACTTTCAATTTTTTTTGCGATTACACGTAACTGCGTGTTTGCCATTGTAACTCATCGAAATAAAAAGAGAAGAGTTAAACTGGAGAAAATTAGCTGATTTTGCATTCCTCAGAATCCTGATTATTCGGAAACCGGGATGAGTCATAATCACCACCACAGGAATGAAATCTATAAATCAGAGTTAAATCAAGTAATGCTGATACATTATAATTTCTGCTGCTAATGGTCTGTTTTGTCGAGTTGTTAACTGGTTGTGCCGAACCGTCGTTGGCAAGCAGATAAATTTAGCGACTGCGGACCGTATTTGTGACGCTACAAATAATTTAGCATTACATGGAATAATATAGATCTGACTTCGTGACGTAAATTGTAAATGCAAAGGTTCGGCTTTTCTGAGGTGCGTAAAGCTGGACCTAATGGCGCGTGGTTGGGGCGCAAACAGACACGTTACGAAACTGATCTCCTTCCAAATTCAACTACACTGAAAAAGAGCTGTTCGTCATTATTTGACAAGTGTTAACACACTGGTTTGAAAGTGAAACATAGATCAGGGTACAGATTACAGTTATTATTATTCAAGTCCTTAAATGTTAGTACATGAGTGCTTAGATGCTACGCTGCTGCGAACAAGGCCAACTGAGAACGCGTGGTGGAAAAAAAAGAGGAGTATCATGCCTCACATATTTACAGAAGAATGTCGTAATCTCTTCAGCGATTACTGTGCAAATAGGCCTGTCTAACAATATCTTTGTTTGACGTCGAAATAGTTTCTTACACTATATAAGCGTCTATTTTACGGATAGGCTAAACTGTTCAATTACAAGTAATAGATTACAGCGTTCCAGTGTCAACTATACAGGATGAACATTAAGAAGCCGGCCGCTGTGGCCGTGCGGTTCTAGGCGCTTCAGTCCGGAACCGCGCTGTTGCTACGGTCGCAGGTTCGAATGCTGCCTCGGGCGTGGACGTGTGTCATGTCCTTAGGTTAGTTGGGTTTAAGTAGTTCTGAGTCTAGGGGACTGATGACCTCAGATGTTAAATCCCATAGCGCTTAGAGCCATTTGAATTTTGGATATTAACAAAACCGACACATACAGGGACGGATTCCTGGCTGGAAATGGAGATAAAAGAGTCCTGTGAACATGCATCGTTGCCACTGTACATGGCTCTGATGAAAGACAGTTCCTCTGACCATGTGCCGTGTGTTCCTTGTGCGTTGCAGGCTGTGTGACTGAAGCAGCGCACTTAGGCAGCACGATGGTTCGGTGTTCACGTCGGGAACAAACCGAGATGGTTCATCTCAGTATACTGTAGAATCCGGTCCTCCAAATATGCCTCCCTGCAAGTTCATCCGAAAGGACCAGTGATCACACAACGCCCAAAAAGGCCTTGAAGTGTTGTTTGGTTTGATTGGTGTCTGCGAGGGTACTTGTTTTGGTATAGTCGCGCTGCCTCTCGACCGTTTCCATCTGTCTGGCCGTATACAGACACCATCTCAGCTTGTTCCCGACATGAGTACCGAACCATTCTGGTGATAACAGTACGCTGCGTGAATTACACAGCCTGAATGCACAAGGAACACATGGTCAGAGGAACTCTCATTCGTCAGCGCCATCTACTGTGTCTGCGATGCGTTTCGGGACACATGTCCACAGGACTTTTTTCCTACATTTCCAATCAGGAATACGTTCCTGCAACTTGTCGATTTTGTTTATGTTCACCCTGAGTAGTAGGTCCCAGAAACCTATTAAGTTAATAATTTAATAGATTCCATGTAGTATGCTGAAACGGCGGAACATTTAGCTTGCTATAGTTTGTTAAGTGTCTCTGTGGTTAAAAAAATTGTATGGAATTTTATCACATTTAGTATATAGAGTGATAAACTTAGCCACCGAAATTTCTAAGCAATGTCTCCATGCGTCCATCATTTCTCATTAGAAAATGCATTGTTCACTATTTTTCCCGTGCTTTACTGTACTCAACATTGGTGCAGCATGTCCCGCTTGCACAGCACTGTATAACGGGACTGTGCACAAGAATATACAGCTCAACACAGTCGCAGCTGCTAAAACATCACAGTTCGCGCTGAGGAACTATGGCCCCGCTCGCGCTGAGTTGTTCAAGTGGTTCAAATGGCTCTGAGGACTATGGGACTTAACGTCTAAGGTCATCAGTCCCCTAGAACTTAGAACTACTTAAACCTAACTAAGGACATCGCACACATCCATGCCACCGAGCGAGGTGGCGCAGTGGTTAGCACAATGGACTCGCATTCGGGAGGACGACGGTTCAATCCCGCGTCCGGCCATTCTGATTTAGGTTTTCCGTGATTTCCCTAAATCGCTCCAGGCCAATGCCGGGATGGTTCCTTTGAAAGGGCACGGCCGACTTCCTTCCCGTCCTTCCCTAATCCGACGAGACCGATGACCTCGCTGTTTGGTCTCTTCCCCCAAACAACCCAACCCCATCCATGCCCGAGGCAGGATTCGAACCTGCGACCGTAGCGGTCGCGCGGTTCCAGACTGTAGCGCCTAGAACTGCTCGGGCACCCCGGCCGGCGCGCTGAGTTGTCTGTGCGTAAATACAGGGCTATTACAAATGATTGAAGCAATTTCATAAATTCACTGTAGCTCCATTCATTGACATATGGTCACGACACACTACAGATACGTAGAAAAACTCATAAAGTTTTGTTCGGCTGAAGCCGCACTTCAGGTTTCTGCCGCCAGAGCGCTCGAGAGCGCAGTGAGACAAAATGGTGACAGGAGCCGAGAAAGCGTGTGTCGTGCTTGAAATGCACTCACATCAGTCAGTCATAACAGTGCAACGACACTTCAGTACGAAGTTCAACAAAGATCCACCAACTGCTAACTCCATTCGGCGATGGTATGCGCAGTTTAAAGCTTCTGGATGCCTGTGTAAGGGGAAATCAACGGGTCGGCCTGCAGTGAGCGAAGAAACGGTTGAACGCGTGCGGGCAAGTTTCACGCGTAGTCGACGAATAAAGCAAGCAGGGAACTAAACGTACCACAGCCGACGGTTTGGAAAATCTTACGGAAAACGCTAAAGCAGAAGCCTTACCGTTTACAATTGCTACAAGCCCTGACACCCGATGACAAAGTCAAACGCTTTGAATTTTCGGCGCGGTTGCAACAGCTCACGGAAGAGGATGCGTTCAGTGCGAAACTTGTTTTCAGTGGTGAAGCAACATTTTTTCTTAATGGTGAAGTGAACAGACACAATGTGCGAATCTGGGCGGTAGAGAATCCTCACGCATTCGTGCAGCAAATTCGAAATTCACCAAAAGTTAACGTGTTTTGTGCAATCTCACGGTTTAAAGTTAATGGCCCCTTTTTTCTGGGAAAAAAACGTTACAGAACATGTGTATCTGGACATGATGGAAAATTGGTCATGCCACAACTGGAGACCGACAGCGCCGACTTCATCTTTCAACAGGATGGTGCTCCACCGCACTTCCATCATGATGTTCGGCATTTCTTAAACAGGAGATTGGAAAACCGATG
Organism: Schistocerca nitens; assembly: GCF_023898315.1. NCBI lineage: Eukaryota > Metazoa > Arthropoda > Insecta > Orthoptera > Acrididae > Schistocerca > Schistocerca nitens. The sequence continues at coordinate 215,962,802 of NC_064619.1, forward strand.
GATCGGTCGTGGTGGAGATCATGATCAGCAATTCATGTCATGGCCTCCACGCTCTCCCGACTTAACCCCATGCAATTTCTTCTGTGGGGTTATGTGAAAGATTCAGTGTTTAAACCTCCTCTACCAAGAAACGTGCCAGAACTGCGAGCTCGCATCAACGATGCTTTCGAACTCATTGATGGGGACATGCTGCGCCGAGTGTGGGTGGAACTTGATTATCGGCTTGATGTCTGCCGAATCACTAAAGGGGCACTTATCGAACATTTGTGAATGAGTAAAAAAAACTTTTTGAGTTTTTGTATGTGTGTGCAAAGCATTGTGAAAATATCTCAAATAATAAAGTTATTGTAGAGCTGTGAAATCGCTTCAATCATTTGTAATAACCCTGTAGATTGTCAGGCTAAACTCAGAAGCTGCCTGTTACATCTACAATGATCCTAACCGCTTTGATATTAAAATAAAAACATCAAGAACGAAAGCACTGTCATTAATACTGAATGGTCTGCTCTTAACAAACAATAAAAAAAAAATGAACGATGAAACCACGTGCTTTTGTTCGCGAATCCTACTCTTTAAAGATATAATAGGGTAAAGTATGGAAGGTATTATTCGTGTAATAGGTATAATTCAATAACAGTACTATTTTGATAATTTCACCCGTAAGATACTCCTTGAGTAGCGATAGATTACAAGCCTAGCGCTCATTTTGGCGCCAGCCACTACGGGTGGCGCGGAAGGTAAGTAAATGGACGATACATGGCCGCGTGCCGTGAGAAATTCCATAAATCCGTTAAATATTGCCTTGTTCGTGGACAGGATTAAGAAATCATCAACATTAGAAGCGAGGCGTTAGCAAAGATCGGTAGAAGCAATGGTTACCGGAGATAAGTAATAACAGGCTGAAATAAGATGAACGTCAGTACGTGTGCGTAGAAACGTTAGTAACGTGTACGGCGCGTTTTACTAGAGACAACAAACCTTTCAGTTATATGAAGTCACTGTATCCTTTCGAATCCTTTACATATCTATTAGAACTAACTGTGTGTGAAGATTTTTGGTGGTAAGTGTAGTGATTTTGTTAGGACATGTATTGGTAGCAACACGGTCCCGTCTTAGCCTTCGAGTGAATGTTCCTTGGGAGTAAGATGCCCACTCAAGCTGTACAGCACAAACATAACTCCGATCGCTGTGGTTATATCAGCACAGCTGGTGTTAGAGGGGAACTGGCCCGTGATATGTACGAATAGTGGAGAAGGCATCTTACACACCAAATATCGTCTACTCCAAGTCAATTCACATTCGATAATAAGAAGGAATCTTAAAGAAATGATTATACTCATTTCCTAAAGATACGATTTTTACCATGCATGTTGAAATTGCTCCCATGGTTACAATGCTTTCAAAGGCGTTGGTTCATAACTATGAGAGGTCCACGTTCATAGAATTCAATATTAGAAATAGAGCAGTAGTGTGGTCTAAACTGACGAGTAGAAGTGAATGAATTAATTAGTGTCTCAAATGAATTGCATGAAATTATAAAAAAATTAACATCTAGGACACTGGTTCCCAATCCTACTGAGACCATTACCCACCAGTGCAACCAGATATTAGTTATTACCCTCCCTCCCTCCCGCCCCCCCCCCCCAGCCTCTACTTCCAATATCATCAACATTAGCACGTAACTTAACTTTAAAAATAAAAAAAATTCCTCGAATACATTCATTTTTAAAATCACGAAAGTTAAGCATTTAGTTTTTGTAGATTTTTTATTAAACCTGGAACTGATGAATCAATGAGATAACTGGTAGTGTTTATTTCACGACATTTTGATAGAATGATGAAACTAATCTCAGAAAAGAAAGCTATCTATCCACACTGATGGTAGACACCTGTTAAGAAGCATGCTTCCTCTGTACAAGTCCTCTCCTTAGCGACACTTACTTCGTCTACCCCAATTAATATCAACCAAATTAAAAGTTGTCTACTACACTTTCACCTACGGGTTGTAAATCACTTGACTGGCGGAAATTGGAAGACTACAGGCCGGCAATGTTTTGTGTCTGACGACTGCCACTAATAATAATAATAATAATAATATCGTGTATGCCCCGCAGCTGTATAGTACAGTGGTCTGTGATGTGTTGTGCTGTCAATTAATTTATTTTTGTGAAGTGAATATCATGCAAATTCTGATCTATTGAAGGAACTACCTACAACGTGGAGAAGGCATTTCCATGAGACATTTAAGCATACTCGATGTGATATATACGTCTCAATTTCACTGTCACAGAAGCAGGATACAAAATATATGTATAGTGGATGGACTATGTGAGGAAGGTCTTCTTCATACATTCGTTTCGCAAGCTTAACCTCCACCACCTTGTGTTACGGGTTAATGCAAGCATTTGTAAAAAAAAAAAAAAAAATGTAATTTCTGTTAACTTACGTAATCAGTATTACACTCTTACGAAATAATGATGATAGTAACGATCTTTTAAAAGAAATTTTATGACCAAAATATAATTGAAACCTTCTGTTTTTACCCTTCAGAAAATTAATTTTATCCTTCAGGGTGTAATTATCCCTAGCTTGGGAACCACTGATCTATGAACTCACGCCAACATGTTATTAAAGAAAAAAATTAAACAAATCACGCACGTTTACGAAAAATTAAAGCTATGTGTTGGATGTGACCTTGGATGCAATTGCCTGCCCGTGAAAGGCAAGGTTTCTAGCGAGCCAAGGTTCGATAGACAATTTTATTATCTTTTATCGCAGACCAATCTCTCTGTAGAAAACCGTCATTTCTAAATAAAAAAAAGTTCTCTCTCTTGTGATATGTACATTGTATCGTAATTAATAGCAAAAACTAACATGGGTGAAAGTACAAGATAACAGAAGTAAACAGGGATTCGCAAATGAGGAGATTGCAAGATAATGTCTGTTTACGAACAGCCACTGATTTCGGTATGAAGTATTGTGCTAGGTACTAAAAAATATTTTTGAAATGTAAACATTTCTTAAATCCCATTTATTTGGACTCAAATTTGGCGTAAACCAATATGTCCGCCGTAGAAATCGAAGGTACTCCTATATATGAAGTTTTTTTGGAAGGATGTGTGGCCCAATGCCACAAGTACGCGATCCACAAAATCAATGAGCAATATTGCCGATGTGGTTGGCGGTTGACAATATGTTACTTTACATCAAATTTGGGCCCAATGAAATGGGAACTTTATCGAAAAATTTATGTATCCAACACATTTCTACTAACTAGCGCAATATTTATGTTATTAAACAGCTTCTAACACCCGTCGGAGTTGCGGGTTGCCTACCTAACGGCTTCCAAAGGCAACAAAAATTTGATTCGCAGAATTTAATGTAATTATTACCCTAATTTGAAAATTCGAAAAGCTGTGGTAATCTACTTCTTAAGAGGTATAATCTTACGTTAAGGGTTGGAAACAGTAACTCAACCTTCACACAAAGTAGTGGAAGGAAAAATGTTTATCGTTTACTTCATTTTCCCTGTTTATGTAGAAGTTCAGTATCAGGCGTGACGTTTTAATTTATTACTTTTTTTACCACAAACTCTATTCGCAACAATTTTTGGCACAGTTTCCTAATATACCACTGAATGTACTTGCAACATTGTATCACTGTACAAGATGTAGTTCAGCAGATATGACGTTACACACATTGAGATGAATGAAATAGTGTTTTACGAATTTCCAGAATGCTGGAGTAGCTGTGGATTATCAACTTCTGTTAATCAGTGCAACGAAAAACCAGTCCAAAGTTGCAAATTTCACTTCTTTTTATTCACTCGATGACTGGTTTCGGAACGGGACCCATTTTCAAATCATCGTAATATAGTCAAAAAATAGTATTTCCGAAAATACAAAACCGTTTCAAAAATGTGCAAACGATCAGTTACAGCGGCCTGAAACTAGTCATCGAGTGAATAAAATAAAGTGGAATTTGCAACATTGAACTGGTTTTTCGTTGTACTGAAAAATTGTTTTGTACATAGGAGTTGGATCCTTTACAGAATCAGAGGTGGGTATGGGAGACGCTTGAGGATTTACTGGTTTCATACTAATATCACTAACCACAAATTCGCAGTTATCTCGCTCGTTTGCGGCCCACGTTTACTGGAACGGTTTTACTTCTGTAATCGTGTATTTTTCACCCATCTTAATTTTTGCTGTTAATTTTGACACATCCTGTATATTTGGGGAGAAAGCCCATTAATCAACAAAAGTAATAAATTATCAGATTAAGAACTGCATGAAAAATATTAACAGAAATTGCAGTTCAACTTTTTAATCAAGTAACAGCCTGTAGCTTGCAATATTTTCGTTGCTTGCTCGTAATATCTGTATATATTTTGTAGTTTCTTATTTCTTTCGTCAGAAGCATGAAAATGTTGATAGACACCCGCGAGTGTTGTCGTTCACTGGATCATGTAATATTCACGACTGTGTGTACGTCGTTTACTTACAATTTATTGTAATTAAGTTACTCTGCCATATTCGTCCGTAGCTCGTGGTCGTGCGGTAGTGTTCTCGCTTCCTGCGCCCTGGTTCCCGGGTTCGATTCCCACCGGGGTCAGGGATTTTCTCTGCTTCGTGATGACTGGCTGTTGTGTGATGTCCTTAGGTTAGTTACGTTTAAGTACTTCTAAGTTCTAGGGGACTGATGACCATAGATGTTAAGTCCCATATTGCTCAGTCTGCCATATTCACTCATACGCAATCTTTGGTTTACGTAATTTCAGTTTTGTGAACAAGTTAGTAATTTCGTGAAGCACACCGCTACTGCCGGGCTGTAATTTAAGCTTCATCAGAGGCACCATTTATTTTGAAGTAGTTATTACAATAATCATACATCTACGTGAGGTTTGCAATGCGTCATGTCTGGTTTATACTGCCCAGTGTAAGACTGGCCCAAGATGGCGCACTAAGACACAGATTAAACGGAAAAAGGAGACAACTATTTAATAGGGTATACAAAGAATCGAAGCATGGATGATCACTTGTTTGTTTCACTCACAGGAGAGCGGCACGGAAAAGTTGAAAAACCTGAATTGGTAGACTATTGAAGGCCGCAGCAAATAATTAAGCGAATGACTTTTTACAAAATTTCAAGAACCAGTATTAAGTCAAGAGTCCAAAAACCTTTTTCAGCCCACAAGTCAAGATTAAACTAGTTACACATTACACAGAGTTATTTAAATAGCCATTCTTGCCGCTCTCGTGATCCGCAAGTCGAGAAACTCTTAATACATGGTATAATGCTAAGTGCTCTCTGCCATGCACTTCACAGTGGTTTGCAGTGTAAATATGTATATTAGTTGTATCCTTGTGTTGTGCACGAAGTGACAGAGACACGTAGGTTGTTAACGCTAGAGATTCACTGATTTTGAAGAAGCGCCCGCCGTCTTCCCCACGCGATGTTTCCAGCTCGGCGGCGCCAGACTCACTGACTGCATCCAATGTCGCTCACGGTGACTCGGCATGAAGGCGGCCCGTGTGTCCCTGAGGCTTGCGGTGGCCAATGGGGCCTCGGAGAGCGGGGCACACCTCCCTGTGACGAAGTTGCGCCGTCGGCAGATGCGGGGTCCTGTCTGCAGCGCCAGGCGCGGAGCCAACATGAGCTGGTCATGAACCCTGCAAAAAAAATCGTAAAAACGTTTAAATTTTCGATTTCCTCTACTAAGTTCCAGCTAATAGAGTAACATGAAGACTAACACTCGTATAGGGCAAAGGAATTCTAGATGAACGGAACTGTAGAACAGTGATTGTCAGTGGTCTAAAGTTCCATAAAATTTCAAGTAAAATTCTGTCTCGAATGCATATTTTGGAACTCGTCCCTACGTGTCACTCTTCCGCAGCAAAATTTCCTCTTCCGACTTTCTAAACTACACACATTCTCTAAGATCATATCCGCAAAGAAACCGAAAGATGGAACTGCACATACAGTATACAACAAAACACTTGGATCTAGTTCTGTTATTATGGCGCTACACATCTGCATTTCTGCACCAAATGCTAATTTCTTATTAATATTGCCTACAAGGATTGTTGCTTACAACAGTTTTCCGTTACATTTCTCCTGTTCCCGTTCGCTAGTAAATCGTCTACCCATTGTTGTTATGGTCTTCGGTCCAAAGAGCAATTTGATTCAGCTCTACACGCTAATTTATCCTGTGCAAGTCTCTTCATCTCTGCATAAATACTGGAACCTGCGTTATTTTAAATCTGTTTACTATATTCATGCCTAAATCTCCGTCTACAATTTGTACTCCTCACACTTTCCTCCAATACCGAATTGACAATTTTTTGATATCTCAGGATGTGTCCTATCAACCGATCCCTGCTATTAGTCAATAATAATTTCATTTCTCCCCAGTTGGATTCAATACCTCCTCATTAGTTGCGCGATTTACGCATCTAATCGTCAGCATTATTTTGCAGCACCACATTTCAAAAGCTTCTATTCTCTTCTTGTCCCAGTTGCTTATCGTATGCGTTTCACTTCCAAACAAGTCTAGTTCCACACAAATAACTTCAGAGAAGTCTTCCTGTAGTTTCATTTTTGCTCGATCTTAGCAGATTACTCTTTTTGGAAACGCTTTACACTTGTCTTGTTATTGTCATTCTACATTTTATATCCTCTCCGCTTCACCCGTCATCCCTTATTTGGCTGTACACTAACAAAATTCGTCTAATTCTTTTAGTGTTTAATTTCTTAATATAATTCCTTCAGCAGAGCCTGATTTAATTCGACTGTATTCCTTTATCCTTTTTTTAAATCTATTGATATTGATTTTAGCATTCCGTTTTAAGTCACTATACATCCCGTTCAACTGCTCTTCCAAGTCCTTTGGCATCTCTGACAGAAGTACGTTGAATGCAGCAAACCTCATAGTTAAAATTTATTTTATCTCAACTTTAGTTCATTTTCCAAATTCCTTCAGGGTTTCCTTTACTTCTTACTCAGTTGTTGTTATTATGGTCTTCAGTCCAAAGACTGGTTTGATGCAGCTCTCCATGCTGCTCTATCCTGTGCAAGCCTCTTCATCTCAGAGTAACTACTGCAACCTTCATCCCTCTGAACCTGTTTACTGTATTCATCTCTTGGTCTCCCTCTACGATTCTTACCCCCCACGCTTCCCTCCTGCACTAAACTGGCGATCTGTTGATGCCTCAGAATGTGTCCTACCAACCGATCCCTTCTTTTTGCCAGATTGTTTCACATATTTCTCTTCTCCCCAATTCTGTCAGTACCTCCTCATTATTTACGTGATCTACCCATTTAGTCTTTAGCATTCTTCTGTTGCACCACATTTCAAAAGCTTCTGTTCTCTTCTTGTCTACACTGTTTATCGTCTGTGTTTCACTTCCACTCATTGCTACACTCCATACAAATATTTTCAGAAAAGACTACCTGACACTTAAATCTACACTCGATGTTAGCAAATTTCTCTTCTTCAGAAATGCTTTCCTTGCCATTGCCAGTCTACATTTTATATCCCCCCTATTTCAACCACCATCAGTTATTTTGCTTCCCAAATAGCAAAACTCATTTACTGCTTTAAGTGTCTCATTTCCTAACCTAATACCCTCTGCGTTACCTGATTTAATTCGACTACATTCAATTACCCTTGTTTTCTTTCTGTTGATGTTCATCCTGTATCCTCCTTTCAAGACACTGTCCGTTTCATTCAACTGCACTTCCAAGTCGGTTGCTGTCTCTGACAGAATTACAATGTCATCGGCAAACCTCAAAGTTTTTATTTCTTCTCCCTGGACTTAGATTCCTAGTGCAATTTTTTCTTTGATTTACTTTGCCGCTTGTTCAGTACACAGATTGAATAACAGCAGGGACAGGCTACAACCCTGTCTCACTCCCTTCTCAACCACTGCTTCCCAATAATGCTCCTCGACTCTTATAACTACCATCTTGTTTCTGTACAAACTGTAGATAGCCTTTCGCTACCTGTGTTTTACTCCTGCCACCTTTATATTTTGAAGTAGAGTATTCCAGTCAACATTATCAAAAACTTCCTCTACGTCTACGGTGCTATAAACGTAGGTTTGTCTTTCCATAACCTCACTTCTATGAGAAGTCGTAGGGTCAGTATTGCCTCGCGTGGTCCTAGATTTGTCCGGAATTCAAACTGATCTTCCCCGAGGTCTGCATCTACCAATATACAAATCCAATATCATCGAGGTACATGGCTGACTCTGGACTACTCAGATTACCGCTTCAGTTGCTTGTAGAATTATTGTTGGAGTGTATACGATTGGACAGATAGAAATGATGGAAGGAGGGTGAGCCAGCAGATATAGAAGCCTAGCCCACGCCGGCGACGGGAAGGCCGAGTCTTACGTAACGCCGCGTGCTGTGCGGACTTGAGCGCAGCAGCCAAGGCTGGTGACGCGGCGCTTGTTGTGTATCTCCGTCTCTCTCTAGCGTCGGCCGTGACTCGCCGAATCCCACGACGCCCCTCCTTGCTGTTCTTCTGTTGCAGCCGCGTCATCGACGTAGCGCTGGATGCAGCACCTTGCGCTTAGAGTGTCTCTGTACAAATGTTTGCATTCTGATTGGATCTTAAAAGTTACTTAGGTTCGACTCAGATCGTTTTGTTAAAAATCATGAGTGCTTTGAACGTTTATAGCGTCAAAAGTAAATATTTTGTTGATCGTTTCGTATTCCGAGTGAATAAACACGGTCAGGAATGGACATACTGCACCTGAAGCACTGTATGTGTGTGTATGTGGGGGGGGGGGGGGGCGGTGAGGGAGGGGGAAGGAAAGGGCTGGGAGGGGGGGGGATGGGCTTGTTACAATCGAGTTCCTACCCCTTCTTTGTCCTGCTCCGCCTTTACCTCTCTCGAAATTGAGGAGACGCAGACTGTAACTCTAGTTCTTATTCTTTCTGCTACTGTCGGAGCATAGATCGTTTTATCTCACTTGTTTAGTAAACATGTAGGTCAATTTCAGTTGTTGCTCCTAGGTTTCGGCTGAGCCATATCCCTGTAATGACCTCCCTTGGAGAAGTGCTATTCTTGCAAGGTATACAGGAGAACTGAGAAGTCTGTAAAGTAGGAGATGAGGTGCTGACGGAAGTAGAATTGCTGCACCTGTAAACGAGGCACATCCACATGTTAAGCCATGAGCAAACACCTGGCCATCTCCATGCCCTTCCGTACACTCAGTTCCCTTCCTTCTTCTACTATAGAAGAGAAATATGCGAACTCAATATTTATATGTCACTTCCGGTACGTTTCGACCTCAGAGACATATTTCTGACACAAGCAGCAACGGGAGTGCTATGGATATTCGATAAATCAGCTTATCAAGTTATGTAAGTGTTAATTCGTTTCGGTTTATCGTAAGATTCCTTTAATTTCAAGAATCTGAAACCACACCGACAAGGACTCGCATCAACACTGGTGGATAGACTTCAGTGCGGATGATCGATTTATTTATCAACATCGAATATGGATTAACATTGGAAAGTCTAGAGTAAAGTAGAGAAATACTCCGTTTAAAGTTCTACACGTGACAGAAGACGACAACGCCAATGAAGGCCATTTTGGCGAGCGATGGAACCGCAAAAGTTAAAGTTTTCTCTGGCCGACAAATTTAAGTGGGTATTTTAGGTACTATACACTTCGGTACATTGATGCACCCGACATGTTTTTCTAACATCCAGGATCCCAGAAAGTGTTATTAATAGTATGGTGAAATATATGATTGTGTGACGAAAAACTGAAATTCGTTTTTCGGAATGATCACCGAGGGTGCAAAATTGAAAACTGAAAAGACAACAGAAGGAAACACTATAGCAGCTGGGAATATTACAGACAGTAAACACGGCTTGTAAGCGTGTTGTTGAAAACGGGAAGCGTATTTAGTGCAATATATACTGTACTGTACTGTACAGGATAGCCAGATGCATTTGGTTTGCGGCCAGTGGGAAGAAAGGCCCACACAATGTCACAAGAGTAAAGGAAGCAAACATCAACCTTTATATTTGAAAAAGAAAGTACCAGAATCAGCCGATAAGAAATTTAGGATCCAGATCTGAGCACTGCGTTCTAAATATCGCAGATGACCTCATAGACGCCGAACGAAAATAGTCACGCGGCTCCAAATCAATTCAACTTTTGACATGCGGTACATCGCCCGAAATGGTCGTTACACTTTGACGGAAGTTGGCTGCTAGGGCGAAAAAGAGTATTATTAAGTTTCGCTTCCACTAGAAAGCTCCGTCTAATGGTACGAGGATATGGGACACTGTTAACGGCATTCTGCGCTTTGGATAGGGACGTTACCCGACATTCGCCTTCATACTACTCGAGAGGAGTAGGCTGTATAACAGTATATCCCTTCCATTCATAACAGGACAACACGACTCTACAATGAAGAAGCACTCATCACAGTCATGTACACAACGCTGATAGATACTGCGCCTTACATTTCAAAACAGGTCGGAGGAAGGCAAAGGAAAATCAATTCCATTTAGACCAGCGTTCGAAAAATTGTAGCAGTTTTGGAAACCAATTTCATCATTGAAGCATTCCTCCTTTACGATTAATTTGAGTTCGCCCCGATTTCCAAGTGGAACTACGGCCGCCATCATGAAAATATTTCGAAATTTTCGCACTTTTTCCAGTTCTCCTAAGCTCTTAATTCAGAGGTATATTGCTACATATAATATAGAACATTAAATTCTGAGTCGACTAAGTACTAATACAATTTGATGAAGGAGTGTTGTGGAAACACTATGTTAGAGAAGCTAATCTTTCCGACTTTTATTCAAAAATCGCTATTGATTCCACAGTACATACAATAACTACAAAACGACCACATTTCATGTAAAGTACAAGGGAGAAGATTTTTGACACCGTGATCCTTTCGATCATCACTTGCCGACAAGTGATGATCAAAGGGATCGTTGTGTCAGAAATCTACGGAAACCAGTCATTGAATGTTGACCCCAATTTTAACTGCACCAGAGGTGGGACTCTGCATGCATGTCGGTCAGGTGCCCTGAAAATGGCATAATACATCACTGAAACTGGTTGCTCAATAAAATAACAATTTGAAATTTAGATGGCCGAGAGGTGTTTTGATTCAACATTCAGGAGCGATTTAGAGTGAAACGATCACATGAAAGTAATCACAGATGCCAGACGGATTTATTGGAAGAATCCTCGGAAAGTGTTGTCCACCCGCAAAGGAGGATGCTTACAAAACACTTGTTCGACCAGTGACATTGCTCGTCAGTCTGGGATCAGTGGTTCAAATGGTTCAAATGGCTCTGAGCACTATGGGACTTAACATCTATGGTCATCAGTCCCCTAGAACTTAGAACTACTTAAACCTAACTAACCTAAGGACAGCACACAACACCCAGCCATCACGAGGCAGAGAAAATCCCTGACCCCGCCGGGAATCGAACCCGGGAACCCGGGCGTGGGAAGCGAGAACGCTACCGCACGACCACGAGATGCGGGCTCTGGGATCAGTACCAGATAGGATTGATAGAAGAAATAGAAGAGCAGCACTTTTCTTGATAGGTTCAATAAGTAAGCGCGACAGCACCAGGGAACAAACCCAACTCCAATGGCGGAAGCTACGAGAGAGGCGTTCTGGATCACTGGGTTTTTTAATGTTAAAATTTCTACAGTGTGTTTTCCTATAAGTGTACCAATGCACTACTTACATCTCGCGCAAGGACCATGACTGTAAAATTAAGAGAATTTCGAGGCCACACAAAGTCTTACCAACAATCGGTTTTCGTGCGGAGCATTAGCGACTGGGAAAGGAAAGGGCAAATGGGGCAGTGATACACAGAACTTCAGAAACTACAAGGTGGCTTACGGAATGTAGATGTACCTTGAAGATTTAGGTCTTCAGCTGCTTATTTCCTGAATATGGAAATGTCCTTGAGCAAGCAGCAGTCCTCTGGACACAGTTACCGCCCCCCGCCTCGTGTCTACCACCTGCTTGCCACGGTGCCTCGCGTAGCGCAACGCCAGTGACAGCGTGTTTGCGGGCTGCTCTACAGTGCGGTCTCCCGCTTCGCAGTGACTGTGAGATAGCAGTGCGGGTGACGCAGCACGGAGCGCGGCAGATATAAGCAGCGGCCGCAGCCTTCACAAGCCAGTCTGCACACCACCGACCACCAGTACAGAGGCACAGAGGCAGCAGCATGAAGCTCGAGAGCATCGTACCCAACTTCAAGGCGCCCTCCACGCAAGGGCCCCTGGACTTCTACAAGTGGAAAGGCGACTCGTGAGTATCCCAACTGCAATACTCACATTTCTGTGTTGTTCGTCATTATACGGAACATCACGATTTTCATCTCTCAACATTCCTGTATCCATATAATAATAGCCCTATACTTGTACGACGAGCTCTTCTGCAGTTTTCTACGGAGCATTTAATGGTTTCCCTCCCATTTCTATTCTATGCATTATCAGTAAATTAGGTCTCACTTCTCTCAAATTAATTCCGCTAAATGTATTTCGCAAACAAAGTTTTGCTATCCTCGTCGTCTTATTATCGAGAAAAGCTAGCCTCCTGAGAGGAATCTGTCTTCCTTATCCTATTACGGTTTGTAGTATCATAACTCCCCCAGCTGTGACATAACGCGATCCGTTTGATTCCCTGCTTGTAACACAGTTGTAATTTTTTATATACATTTTTTGTTTATCTCTTTTACGCAGTTGAGCAAAATATGTGGCTGCTGCTAAATTATTTTCACTTGTCAAAAAATGATGCACGAAACGAATGAAGTGTTTGGATCGCTTTCTTGTTTTGTGACCTTTTTTATGTGTTTCAAGCAGAGACACTTTCGCCTGATGGTATTACGTCTCTTAATGATACAAACAACATACTTACCCATTCCTTTAGAAAATATACAACAGAATGTATTACATAACCAAATTGTATAAAGATGAACCAAAAATTTCGAAAAATTGTGCGAGGTAATTAGTCAACAAAGTACATTAGTTTGACTCCACCATTATAATGAAAACTACAATCATATATGTTTATATGACAATTGAGTAGTCTTTTTCGTGTTTCAATATATGTACTGAAACTCAAGGCACGCTCCTGAATTCTCAAACTTCATATATATACTCGTATTGAAAAATTGTAGCTTTTATCGTGGTGATAGAGTCAGACTAACCCACTTTGTAGATTAATTATCTTGCAAAATTAAAAATTTTTCGTTTCTCTTTTCTTATGTTTTGATATACACGGTGAATCACCTAAAACTAGCAACACAAATATTTCGATACTGGAAGGCGCCATTGATATGTGGATTTCACAGATTGCAATGATAGGCAAGGGCCCGCCTATGAAGCCCATGGAGATTGTTACGAGCTTTAGGTGTATATTTATTTAAAAAAATGTACAAGTATTTCAATGGAACAATGCCTATTGACAGTTTGAAAATCAAAGCAAACTAAATTAGAACGTCAGTGGTGTTTGTTGCAGGAGTCTAGTGCAAGTAGTTTACGAGATACCGTAGTTTGAATATTGAAAACACCGACAGTTGTTTATCCCATGCCGTAGTAAAAAAAAAAAAAATGTGAATTTCACATTGATGCCTATGTGCAGCCCTATACAGATGTTGAGAAGTCTCCGAAGGTGTGTTGTTAAATGGGACATTGCCTAAGGCAAGCGAAAGACAAACAAAGGTCAATGCAGTATCTACGTGGGGTCTGACATGTAAAGAACCAATGTACTCTCAAAGCCTGTGCTCAACATGACCACCACCATCGTCAATACAAGCCATGTAACGATTGCTGCACACGTTCTAGAATTTCAGTGGAAACTGCAGTGCAGGCAGCAGTAATACGCCGTTTCGTATCATCTGCAATTTTTTGAGTTGGGTGACGTCTATTGGCATATCTTCCGGCGTACACTGTACACAAACGAACGGCATACATCTTACGTTTATCGTAAACCATTAACATGTCCGCTTTTTTCGCATTAGGAAGTACTACTTTCCAAAACGTCCTGCGACGTCCACTATCACACAATAAGTGACAGTACCGTCGCAATGTACTCGTAGTGTACACACAAAATAATGTAAATAAATGTAATAATGTCGCCTAGCATCTACGCAACAGTATGGAATAAAGAGCTGTCGAAGTTTGCAATGTTCACTGTACGATGATTCGTAAACTACACTCCTGGAAATGGAAAAAAGAACACATTGACACCGGTGTGTCAGACCCACCATACTTGCTCCGGACACTGCGAGAGGGCTGTACAAGCAATGATCACACGCACGGCACAGCGGACACACCAGGACCCGCGGTGTTGGCCGTCGAATGGCGCTAGCTGCGCAGCATTTGTGCACCGCCACCGTCAGTGTCAGCCAGTTTGCCGTGGCATACGGAGCTCCATCGCAGTCTTTAACACTGGTAGCATGCCGCGACAGCGTGGACGTGAACCGTATGTGCAGTTGACGGACTTTGAGCGAGGGCGTATAGTGGGCATGCGGGAGGCCGGGTGGACGTACCGCCGAATTGCTCAACACGTGGGGCGTGAGGTCTCCACAGTACATCGATGTTGTCGCCAGTGGTCGGCGGAAGGTGCACGTGCCCGTCGACCTGGGACCGGACCGCAGCGACGCACGGATGCACGCCAAGACCGTAGGATCCTACGCAGTGCCGTAGGGGACCGCACCGCCACTTCCCAGCAAATTAGGGACACTGTTGCTCCTGGGGTATCGGCGAGGACCATTCGCAACCGTCTCCATGAAGCTGGGCTACGGTCCCGCACACCGTTAGGCCGTCTTCCGCTCACGCCCCAACATCGTGCAGCCCGCCTCCAGTGGTGTCGCGACAGGCGTGAATGGAGGGACGAATGGAGACGTGTCGTCTTCAGCGATGAGAGTCGCTTCTGCCTTGGTGCCAATGATGGTCGTATGCGTGTTTGGCGCCGTGCAGGTGAGCGCCACAATCAGGACTGCATACGACCGAGGCACACAGGGCCAACACCCGGCATCATGGTGTGGGGAGCGATCTCCTACACTGGCCGTACACCACTGGTGATCGTCGAGGGGACACTGAATAGTGCACGGTACATCCAAACCGTCATCGAACCCATCGTTCTACCATTCCTAGACCGGCAAGAGAACTTGCTGTTCCAACAGGACAATGCACGTCCGCATGTATCCCGTGCCACCCAACGTGCTCTAGAAGGTGTAAGTCAACTACCCTGGCCAGCAAGATCTCCGGATCTGTCCCCCATTGAGGATGTTTGGGACTGGATGAAGCGTCGTCTCACGCGGTCTGCACGTCCAGCACGAACGCTGGTTCAACTGAGGCGCCAGGTGGAAATGGCATGGCAAGCCGTTCCACAGGACTACATCCAGCATCTCTACGATCGTCTCCATGGGAGAATAGCAGCCTGCATTGCTGCGAAAGGTGGATATACACTGTACTAGTGCCGACATTGTGCATGCTCTGTTGCCTGTGTCTATGTGCCTGTGGTACTGTCAGTGTGATCATGTGATGTATCTGACCCCAGGAATGTGTCAATAAAGTTTCCCCTTCCTGGGACAATGAATTCACGGTGTTCTTATTTCAATTTCCAGGAGTGTATTTGCGCTAGCTTCCTGCAACAAACACCACTTACATTCTCATTTGCGTTACTTTTACGATTTTACCATCAACAGGCATTGTCCCATTTAAAATCTGTGGTTGTTGTAAAAAAAGTGCACTTTCGTCAACGTCTCAAAATTCGTGCATTGGCTACAAAAACACGCCCTAGCCCACTAATCAATTCTGTGAGAACCGCGTATCGATAGTGGCCCCCATGTCCGAAATATTTGCTGTGAAACAGTTAGTGATTCACCCTGTATACATCTCCGCATTGCTTAAAGCTTACCTTTTAGCCCTACAAAGGCGGATAAAATGGATCTGTTTATGGAACTAAGAGCTAGTCTGAAAATAATCCTCAAGTTTTAAAATATTTTACGCTGAAATTGTTCTTGGATGGCTATATTTATCGCATTGTAGTAGTAAATGCGCTATGTCCTTTTCTGTGAAGGAGGAAGTACAGTCTGGAAGAAGTCATCAAATTTGTGGCATTCGTATCGGTCAGACGCAATCTGAGAAGCGCGTTAACTTTGTGTAAATTGAGCCATGCAATGAATGTTTATCATTCAAATTGCGTTGCCTGTCTTATCGAGAATTAAATCATTCATATCTACATATTTTGAAGGAAAAGCTACAGCAGCCATCTCAATAGCGAGAAAGAAACACAAGAGTGGAAGTGGTAGAGACTTTTTTCATGTGATAACTTTGCAGAGACTACATATTTTCAGCGTCCTCTGCCTTTTATGTCTCTCGTCGTTACTTTCTTCTGTTTGTCACAACAATAACTTTCGTTTTTGTCATTGCACTCGCATTATTTAATCCTGTACACAGAAACAAATTGCGATGGCAAGTCATAAATTCAGCATTTAAGCTTCAGAAGTACAATTATCTAGCATCGACAGATATCTAGTCTCTGGGAGCGAACAATGGTCCGTACGAAGAGCATAACACAATTGATCTATTCTTACTAATATTTACTTCATTATAGTAAAAGGGGTAATGTTTATATTTATTGCATGAAATACATCCTTAGTAGCAGCTGTGAAGCAAAAAGAGAGAAAAATTAGTAAGTGTTAGTTAGTGTCAAAGTCAATTGTGCTGTAATGTTTTACTGTTTTGTACTGATTTCTAGGGCTATTGTAATTCCTTAGAGCCAGGTGTTTGTTCTTCATTCTCCAAGAGTTTCTAGTAAAATTGTTATAAAATTTTCATCCATTTTGTATAAATGTCCGAGAAGCGTTAACTTTCTTTTCTTTATTCATTCTATCAGTTTTCCGTCTGTGATCATATACATGTGATCACAGTTTCTTAATATTTTGCTACCTTGGATTCTTAGCGGATCTAAAGCACCAAAACAACACTTCTTCCGGAAATTAATTTCTAGCTCACTTTTGTGCTTTGCTTGTATTATAGCATCTCTGCATATCCATTTTGTTTCTTGAAAGAGTTATTGGATATGACTTTTCCATTAGACACAGCGCTCCATGTAAGGCTACTTCTATTAAATGTTTTCTTTAGTAATCACTCCTAAATATATAAAAAATTGACCATTTGTTTTCTTGTAACGTCGTTACTCTGCCTTCTTATTTGCCTTTTTGTGTGCTGGAAACACTCTTTATCCTGTAAAACTGTAATGAAGAAACAATGTCACAGATAAAACGACGACTTTAAAAATGTCTTCGAAATATATAACACAGTATTAACCTGTCAATTTATATCTTTGTTGCACAGATGGTGCGTTCTGTTCTCACACCCGGCAGACTTCACGCCGGTGTGTACCACAGAGCTGGGCCGCATCGCCGTCCACAACCCGGAGTTCCAGAAGCGAGGGGTCAAACTGCTGGCGCTCTCCTGTGACAAGCTCAAGGACCACGTCGACTGGGTCAATGTGAGTGTTCCACACTACTGGCTAACTCTGACTGAATTGAGAGCGAGATGAGATCCATAACACCTCCATATCACACTAGAGCTCACGGCTATCATCCCTGTGTTGTCCACAGGACATCAAGTCGTACTGCAAGGACATTCCCGGCGACTTCCCGTACCCCATCGTGTCCGACGAGACGCGCGAGCTGGCCGTCAAGCTGGACATGATCGACGAGCGCGACAAGGACAACGCGGAGAAGGCGATGACGGTGCGGGCCATGTACGTCATCGGGCCAGACAACCGGCTGCGCCTCTCCATGGTGTACCCAGCGTCCTGCGGCCGCAACGTCGAGTGAGTACCGCTGCCACACTCTCCACGTACACACGGACACGCATACACACACACACTGCACACTGCACTCTGTACATGGTCGATGAGACTCGTGTCTGCTGGTGTTGCAGTGAGCTGCTGCGCGTGATCGACTCCCTGCAGCTGACGGACCGGCTGAAGGTGGTGGCCACTCCCGCCAACTGGACGCCCGGCACCAAGGTGATGATCCTGCCGCACGTGCCCGACCAAGACCTGCCCAGACTCTTCCCTGGCGGCGTCGAGCGCGTCTCCATGCCCTCTGGCAACAACTACGTACGCACCACCACTGACTACTGAGACATGCGTCACATATAAAAGTTATGATTGTAATATTATTTATGTTTAAAAATTTATTTATACTGTAAAAATTATTTCTAATAAAATATCTGTCACTTAAAGTGTACGTGTGTTTAATTTGATAATCATGTTTTCCAGAAGTAGATTTGTTTTCATACTAAAATCTTCAGTATAAATACAACCCTTCCCCTTCCTCTTTCACTCTCTTGTTATCTTTTTTAGACGAAAAATACAACAATTGTTTTTTTTTCTTGACTGGATCCACAGCCATCAGACACTTGTTAAATGAAGACATTTTCCCAGTATGGCTGTAACTTTATGTAATACTTTCATTTGGTAGCTGGCCTTGCTCAGCGTCATAGTCGTTGTCAAGTGCCTGTTAACATAAAACAAACAAACATACATCAAGCACGTAACTTTAAATGGAAAGATAAATCCTAGTCACAAAATCTCATGTAGTGCACTGATACTACCATTATAAGCACGTTACTTACATATGGTCTGTCTGCAAATCATACGTGAATCAAAAACGAAAATATTGACAAAGAATACCAAGGTATCTGCCATTTAGCATCGTTGAAACTGTTTATAATGGAAGTTCCACGTCATAAACAGAATAGATACGTCAGATCACAACATCACATTCACGTTAATACTTATCACGACTGCGAGTTGATCGCTGAAGGTGATAACTTCCAACATCAGTTGCAAACTATCTCTCTTCTACGAGAGGATCATCACATGAAACCATCAATCTGCTTCCGCTGCGAGAAACTATTCTCCCAAATTTAATGAAACGCTTCTTTCAATTTTACGCAAAAAGATTCTCAATTAAATAAACACCATAGCTGGTAGTATATGATTGGTACTGATATGAGCAAAGGAATAAATCAAATTCAAATATCACTCGCGAAAGTAAATTTAAAGAAAGTAAATTCCACGATTCGAAATAATAAACATTTAATGAAATTAGTGAAGCGCTTTTCTAAGGAAAGAGAAGTATCTGTGGTCACTAACCGAAACAAAAATCGCACCAAAGCATATCCCACGGAACATCCATGGTTAACAGCTCTATGACGGAACCCAGTGTGGCGGCCGGGAACACCAGCCGTGGTCGCTACCGCGAGGGTCCTTGCCTGACCTCTCTGGACAACATTATCGAGGTAGGTACTACATTATCGGACACCAAAGGAAAGTCTCGGCTTACCTCATTGACTGACTTGAATACATACATCCTCACATTAATGCTTGAAGAGATTATTCTTGGATAAGGAATTGTTCCGGAGAGCATACTGGTTATTATAGAAAATAAATATTTTCGCATCACGCGCATTCTCTTTCTAATGGACTACAACACCTATAAAAGCCTTCTGTGCAACACATAGACGAGATTACCAAGCAATGTTATACCAGAAAAATGAAAGTGGGCTTAGACAGCCGACTATCTAGCTGAGACCGCAGAAGGTAGTGATGCTGGACCCTGGTGTCTTAAGCGAAGTCGATATTCTAACTCATCGAAACATTCGATAAGTGTAGAAGCTGAAGCAATGAATTAAAATTTGTGCTACAGCCAGGACTTGAAACTAGGCCTCCCCCTTACTAGACACACATGACAGGCACTACAGCACCGTAGCACAGCGTCTAAAACACCTGTTTGGGCTGCTCTAGCCCAATGCCCAACCTAACACAAACTTCAGTTCATTTTCCCTTCTTAAATGGGCTGAAGTTGTGAACCGAAGTTTGTATTAGGGAGGAAACTGGGTTAGGGTATTCCTTGCAGGGGAGGCAGCCACAGTGCTACTGTGACGTTCTGGTTAGCATATATGACTAGTAAGCGGGTCACCTGGGTTGAAACGCTAGCCGTGGCACAAATTTTAATTCATTACCTCAGCTTGTATAGTTATCAAACTCATATGTTACAGGAAAATGTAATTCTATCAGATCATCTCGAAGTTTTTCACTGCGTTCAAGTCGGGACTTAATCCAGGCCAGGAATGTTATTGTCCAAATCCAAACCCTTCCATCGGATTGCCACAGGGTGTAGCGTGTTTAATCACTCCACATTACTTGTTTCAGTAATCCACTCTCTAGTGGCGTCGTTCTTTATGCCACCTCAACCACTGATGAGCATTTTTCAGAAATGTGTGGCTTCTGAGGAATTGCTTGACTATTTTAAACTATTCTCTTTAACTCCCCACACACAGTCATTGTGATAGCTGCACTGAAGGTAGGACTTCGGAACTCACAAGTGAATCCTTCTTCTGATTTCATGGATTTTTTTACAACCACTCTTCGCAAATCTATTTTATTATAGTCTAAAAACTAAGAGAAATTTTTGATTGTATGGGTAAGCAGTGGCCACTGAAAGGCGTTTATATTCATATTAACGTTTATGTATGCGATTTGAGTATTCTAATAAACTCGTACGATGTATTAAAACAGTTTTTACCCACAGTTGCCAGCAGCGCAACAGATTTCTCAGAAGAGCTGGATAGACAAATATTTCTTAAGATGATAAAGTATAATCCTCCAAAACGCGTACTGATAAGATCAGGTGACAGTGTATTTCAAGAAATTTACAAAAAAATAAGTTAAGGATTTGCTTGTGGCGCACTCCTTCGACTCTGTACGTAAGTTCCTCGTAGAAGTTGAGAACTTTTTTCTCTGTATTTATGTTATTTATTTTTAAAGTTCTTGTACCTACAATTTGTGATTTCGTGTTTTATTAATTCTTTAAATCTTTGTAACTTTTCTTATGAGCACGTGTTCTATGATCAAAGACCTTCCGCTCCAAGGCACAAGATGATGTACGATTGGCGAAGAATGGATTAACCATCCTCGAATTATGTAACTAATTTTGAAAATATATAGGATTTTGCTCACTATAAAAATCTGTAACTGAGGAATTAACACTACCCTCCAGATATTTTTAACACATTACTCAGCTCTCAAATATGTGGAACTCGAAATATTTACAAACGCTGCGTAGACCACAACCTTATGTCTCATAACAATAAAAGTAGCAGAAAAGGCCGGAAACTATTTGTGGCGGTTTCTGATTCGCATGCCTTTACGTGATTCTAAAAGCAGTCACTAGAATAAAACGCCGACCAGGAAAGATCGTGTGTTTCTATGTAGAACGCTCTCCCCTACCAACCACTGTCAGTTCCAAGAACACGTTTTAGCTACTTGTTTCTAAGGACGTACAGAATGTTCATCGCGCAGTCTCAGCTTGTCATTCCTGGTAGTAGGGAGGGAGGGGGAGAGAGAGAGAGAGAGAGAGAGAGTGCTGTGTCAGCAGCTTCGTGGTGTAGCAGTGCAGTTGAGATAAGCTATTACGATCCATCAACGCCTCTCACAGCGAGGCACTTTGCTTTCAGTCCGCTTATCGTAGGGCGACCAATCACTGTAACCAGATAATAACGACTCGGCGGTATCACACACGCTTAATGTTACTTAGCTACAGGTACCGTTTCCCTGTAATATCAACAGTGCAAACTAACTCAAAGACTCATGGTTCAAAGCCAAATACAGTCGTGAGGCCGATGCGAATCCATTGGAAAAACATCACGTCAAGTTATTACTATTTTAACGTAACATGTTAAAATGACTGAAACAACTACACATAGTGCCAAAAATGTGGCTTTTGAGCACATTTTGAAATTAAGATAGTATTAGATATCCAATTAAAAAGTGTACAATTACTGTGTTTCTCTTCTAGTAATTGTCTTTTCTCTATCGTTTCCGAAGCAGCTTTCAGGTTATTCTTGTATAGACAGAGTCATCTCAAACAAAGATGGAGACGACTCAGTAGTTAAGTCGCTGTAATCGGATACTTGGGAACCAGCGTTCGAGTCCAGTCCGGCATTAAGATTTAGATTTCCCGCGGTGTTCATAAATCTTCTTCTTCCAGGCTATACTCCTTAGTCAAGGTATCCGCTAGTTCATGATCTGGTAATTCTTTTATTTTAACAATAGAGCCGGGTAACCATCTTACATGCACTCCAAGCTAAATCAGTGTGCCACAGAAGCCAAACCTAAATATGCTACTCTCCCTTACATAGGGCTACTATCATACCAAATAGAAAACTTACTTAAAAAGAAAAATATCACAATCAGACTTTCCACAAATAATAAACTACAACAAAAAGTAATCCATGATGTAAATACCTCCAAGAGTCCCTACGGTAAATCAGAGATACACAAACTCAAATGCGATACGTGCCCAAAATTCTACATTGGACTGACAGGCAGAAGTTTTGAAGTTAGATACAAAGAACACATTGATGCTTTAAGGCTTGGCAACTTGAACAAATCTGCATTAACAGCCCATATTGCTGAAGAAAACCATTCATTGAGAAACATTGCGAACAACTTAAAAACTTTACATCTAGCAGAAAAAGGAGCTACTATGAATACATTAGAATAAATAGAAAAACACACACACACAAACCGCACCCCAGACTATATCCTTAACCAACAAACCGAGTTAGCTAACACACCTTTCCTGAAAAATTTCTAAAAATTATTTTCCACCCTTCAAAGCAAATAATAGTTCTACATCTATCTGCAGATCAAGTAGCAAATTTTTATGTCACTACAATTCTCATGATGCTAAATGTAAATAAAGAACGTACTGTCTTACCTATTCAGTACTTTAAAAAATGTAACAACTTTATAATTGATGTAAAAGTATTCGCTCTAAAACTCACAAAATCAATGTCTCTCTGTACTAGTGTCAAAGGCGTTTCAGTTGCGTAAGTGAATATATGGTCTTTTTCCAAACATGGGACATCTTCATAATGTTACGATATATCATAACATCTTTGACACTCATATGTTTGTAAGCACTTTGTATGTATGTGGTGCGTGTTATAAATCTATTCTGTGAGAAATCTAGAAGTGTTCAGTGAGAAAAATTTACGTGAGCAACGATAAGAATGCAGTAGGACTATATTTACATCTGTTGGACGAATGTTATGAAAACAAACACTCCAAACCGACATTTCACGTAAGTCACATCCAATGAAAACCTGTAACGCAACCATCTGTGTGGCGTGCTTATAATTACGTATTATTTATATTTTAGGGCAATTTATCTGTACAAAAACGCACCACATGTTGTAATGAAAGCATGAAAACCGTCTGAAGATTAATCGTAACGATTCGAAACCGGTAAAGGTACCCTTTGAATAAAGGAACTAAAAATAAATTTGTGGCTAGTTGCTGTCTCAACACCATCAACATTTGTCTTCAAATAACAGCAGCGGCCTCCAACCATGTCATCATATGACAAAATTGCATTAACCTTCTTACTGCCACAGTCGTCGGTTAATCTACGGAATGAAAGTCGGATTCCCAGTTTACATGGTGTGTTTCCTAAGAGTCGTCAGTCGCATTTTCTGAAGTGTTTCGTCAGATATTTGCAGTTTTATTTTTGTAATGTGTAGCTGGTGTCAGCCCAAAGAAATACTATTCATCACGTCTTTCATGCGATGCCCAGCATCGACGCAAAGCGTGAGTCTGGTTTCCATTAGAAACAAAATGAGTTTAAAAGCGGAATTTTACGTGCTCATTTGATAGAGCGATCCCAGATTAGTCTAGTGCGGTATTTGTTTTATCGGTATGTGCTAACACCGGCAGTAAAACACGAAGAATAACGAGTACTCCAGCGGTGACAGCACCACCCTAGCCCATGCTGACTGCTGCCGCCATGCAGGAGCAGAGGCACTAACAAGGGAACCTCCCCATCGCACCCCCCTCCGATTTAGTTATAAGTTGGCACAGGGGATAGGCCTTGAAAAAATGAACACAGATCAATCGAGAAAACAGGAAGAAGTTGTGTGGAACTGTGAGAAAATAAGCAAAATATACAAACTGAGTAGTTCATGGGAAGATAGGCAACATCAAGCACACTTAAGACGCAGGAGCGCCGTGGTGTCGTGGTAACGTGAGCAGCTGCGGAGCGAAAGGTCCTTGGTTCAAATCTTCCATCGAGTGAAAAGTTTAATTTTTTATTTTCAGTTTACGTGACAAACACTTATGTTTTCATCACTTTTTTGGGAGTGATTATCACATTCACAAGAAAACCTAAATCGGGCAAGGTAGAAGAATCTTTTTACCCATTCGCCAAGTGTACAAGTTAGGTGGGTCGACAACATATTCCTGTCATGTGACGCACATGCCGTCACCAGTGTCGTATAGAATATATCATGTGTTTTCCTGTGGAGGAATCGGTTGACCTATGACCTTGCGATCAAATGTTTTCGGTTCCCATTGGAGAGGCACGTCCTTTCGTCTACTAATCGCACGGTTTTGCGATGCGGTCGCAAAACACAGACACTAAACTTATTACAGTGAACAGAGACGTCAATGAACGAACGGACAGATAATAACTATGCAAAAATAAAGAAAGTAAAATTTTCACTCGAGGGAAGACTTGAACGATGGACCTCTCCCTCTGCAGCTGCTCACGCTACCACGGGACCACGGCGCTCGTGAGCTGACGGTCTCCATAATATTGCGTATGTCGCCCATGGACTACTCAGTTTGTATATTTTGCTTATTTTTTCACAGTTCCACACAACTTCTTCCTGTTTTCTCAATTGATCTGTGTTCAGTTTATCAAGCCCTATCCACTGTGCCAACTTATAACTAAATCTGAGGCGGGTGCGATGGGGAGGTTCCCTTGTAAGTAGCTGTCGTAGTATTGGTTGTTTTTCGTGTTTTTTTGTCCCTATTAATACATATCCATAAAACAAACATCGCACTAGACTAAGCTGGGAACTCTCTTTCTAAAGGGTATGTTAAGTTCCACTTTAAAAATCATTTTGTTTTTAATGGAAATCAGACTGACGCTTTCTGTCCACATTGGAGGCCGCATAGAAGACGTGATGAGCTGTACTCCAGCTACACATTCCAAAAATCTAAATTGCAGATATGTACCGAACCACCAGAGAAAGTGTGCCTGACGACTCACAGGAGAGGCACCCTGTATATGTGAATAGAACAAGTAAAAATGTTTGAGTCAACGACTAAGAAGTGGATTCTAGACATGATGAACATATGTGTCTCAAGACTGCAAATACCAAAGATTTGGAGAAAAACCAAAATTGTGGGTCTGTTGAAACCTGGAAAACAGCCCAAAGAAGCTAAAAACTTTCGACCGATATCTCTTCTGTGTCATCTTTATAAAGTTCTAGAAAGAATGATACTTAATCGCATCTCAGTACATATTGACCAAACACTGATAAGAGAACAGACGGACTTTCGTCCAGGTAAGTCTTGTTGTGGACAGATCTTGAATTTGACACAATATATAGCAGACGGTGACGAACGCAAACAGATAACTGGTGCTGCATTCGTCGATCTCACTGCCGCCTATGACACCATCAACCGTAAGAAATTATTTGGAAAGACCTATGCTGTTACGAAAGACTATCACCTGACGCAATTTATGAGATGTCTATTACAAAATAGACGCCTCTTTGTTACTCTACAAAACAAAAGAAGTCGATGGAGGATACAGAATAATGGCATTCCACAAGGGTGTTAGCCCCATTTTTATATAATATCGATACCAATGACCAAACAATTGAACCTGTCACAAGATCTTTCATCTATGCAGACGATACAGCAGTTGCTGCCCAAGGAAGAACCTTTGAGGAGGTGGAAGAAAAACTAACTACAGGTCTTCAAATGCTATCTGCGTACTATGATCACAATTACTTGAAACCAAATCCCTCTAAAACACAAGAGAGATCAGAGATGGTAGAAGGAACCTGGAGAGGACTACAACTGACCAACTGCGATACCCCAAAATACCTGGGAGTAAAGCTAGACTGTTCCCTCATCTTCAAAGACCACTTCAAGGACACAAAAATGAGAGTGTCTGCTAGGAACAACATCATTCGGAAACCGACAGGTAACAATTGGGGCGCACAACCAAATGTTCTTCGCACATCTGCATTGTCCTTTGCTTCTCCGCTGCTGAATATGCAGCACCCGTGTGGCAGATCTTCAACCATACCAAACAAACAGACATTGCCCTTACTGAAACAGGACGCATTGTCACTGACTGCTTCCGGACAACTCCTATTGTTGCGGATTGGCAGGAGAGCCAACCCCGGCTTACTAGAGGAAGCCGAAAGGCACGCGTTTTAGCTCACGCAGGCTGGCGTGATGTCTGGAACAGGACAAGGAATTTAGACTAGAAAAAAAAGGATGTAGCTGGTGGAATAATTAACTTTAATCCATTAATGTTGAACGTAGCTCTTGTCTGTACATTATTTACAATATCAATAGTAACTGAACATGGCGCCTTGCTAGGTCGTAGCAAATTACGTAGCTGAAGGCTATGCTAACTATCGTCTCGGCAAATGAGAGCGTATTTTGTCAGTGAACCATCGCTAGCAAAGTCGGTTGTACAACTGGGCCGAGTGCTAGGAAGTCTCTCTAGACCTGCCGTGTGGCGGCGCTCGGTCTGCAAACACTGATAGTGGCGACACGCGGGTCCGACGTATACTAACGGACCGCGGCCGATTTAAAGGCTACCACCTAGCAAGTGTGGTGTCTGGTGGTGACACCACACCTATTAATAAAATATATCATCTTATGGGCATAGCACCTCCACATATCAGAAGAAGAACAGCAGCAGAAAAAGAGAAGCGGAAACAGGAGACAGATCCAAGACCCCTTGTTCGGATGTGAATACCAACATCCAAGATTAAGATCAAGAAAGAGTTTCCTCCTTTCAACAGAACCACTTTGAACGTCACCTGCAAATCGTCGAATACAGCTTTGGCGTAACTCACCTTCAGAGAGGTACTGGAACAACCCTAAAGAAGAGCTTGTTAAAGGACGTCACCTCCCATTTAAAACATGGAAGGTCCTCAACAAGTTGAGAACTGGTGTATCTCGATGCAAGGTCAATTCGAAGAAATGGGGTTTCTCTCCAGGAGATGAACTATGCGAATGTTGCGAACAGCAAGATCATAAACACCTGCTTAACTGTAGAAACCTCCCAGCCCCATGCCCGATGGGCGATCTGGTTATCGCCAGTGATACAGCAGTTCAAACGGCCGAATTTTGGATGTCATATGGAATTTAATCATGTACTTATATTGTTTGTTAATTGCTGTCTCTCGGCTATATATGTATGTTATGTTCTGGACACGAGCAAATAACTAAATAAACAAGCTTTGTTCAGGATGTGAAACTATTTTCAGTGTTTGCGCATCGCGTTTGCGGGGGCGGTGATTTGCCACCAACGCGGTATTTGCCTTGACAAGCATGGAAAACCACACAAAAAGATTACTCACGTTGGCCGGTGTACGAGACGAAGAGTTGTTAATCCTGCGCTGGGATTCGATCCGAGCAGAAACATTATGAACGCCTACTTAACAGCGTGTTGGTCGACCTTTGGAACACGATACAGCAGCGATTCTACATAGGATGGATTCGACAAGTCCTTCGTAGGTTTCCGGGGATATGTGACAGCGTATGTCTACGCACAGGTCACACAATTCCCGTAAATTACAGGGCGGTGCTGTGTAGCGGATGTGGGCCATCGGGTTCAGATCCGTCGAATTCGGTAACCCATACAGCTTGAGGTCGCTATCACACACCTCGAACTACTGTAGCGTAATTCTTACCCCTTCTGACATGGAGAGTTATCCTGCTGGAAGATACCGTCACTGTCAGGCAAGACATCAAGTTGAAGGGATACAGGGTGGTTCGTAGTAATGTTCACGTAATCCAAAGCTGTCCTCGATTGTTAGCAGACGCCCCGTGGAACTCCAGGTGAATGTTCTGCACAGCATAAAATTTCCCCCAACGGCTTGTGTCCGTGGTGCAGTGCACGTCTCGATCATTCGTTCCCTTGGAAGACGGTGTATAAAGTCACGACCATTGTCCAGGTGTAGCAACAAACGTCATTCATCCGAGAAGGTGACATATTTTCATTTTACCACGGCCCGTCTCGTTGCTGCTGTACCTCCTGCAATCGTAGCCGACGCTGTCGCTGGACCAGCATGGAAACACGTGGGTGTTATTTCCTGCCGAGACCCATGTTGAGCAATTCGCTTTGAACAGTGTGCTCAGAAACATTTCTGTCTGCACCAATCTGTCGTGAGGTTTGCCACGGATCGCTCCCTAGGACAGAGCAACTTCACATCATAAAAGAGCGAGAGAACGTTCAGAGCGTCGTAAAGAACAGGCCAAAGAAGAAGACATTTATGTTGTAATCGTAGGGGTATTCAGGATTTTTTGCGATGGGAGGGGTAGGGAGGTGAATAGGGATGGGATATGCGCAGTCTAAAGTGTGTGACGGATACAATATTTACCATTTAATTTCACCCCAAAAAGTATCGACATTAAGCAAACAGTCAAACAAAAAAGAGCTGTTAGCATTTACATTTAGCAAGTAGTCAAGTTATTAAATGAAATTATCCCACTTTAGGCTGTTAAAACATGATTTATTGCAACTGCAGTTTCGACACGTGGTCATTTTCAGGCATTCTGAAAACAATGTCGTCAAATATAACAACGTAATTATGAAACTGACAAACGTTAATGGTGAAAATTTCGAAGCTACTTATGTGAGATGTTGTAACCCACTCAGTAACACAAAGCTGTGACATGCTCTGTAAGTGCAGTTCCATTTGACGCTGTGCTTTTATTTGCTGTTCTGTGAAACATACACTTTAGAATACAGTTGAAACTGTGATATGGACACCTAAATTTAAATTGCTCGTAGCAGGCGTGGTAAATGGATCACAAAATATTCTTGATATCGGAACCGTGTTGGGCTCATGTATGCGTTGGTTTAAACCTTGGTTCCTATTCCGTGTTTGGTTCCCCGCAATTATTGCGATTATGCTGTTGTTCGCTCTCTCCGTGAGAGGCAGCAGCGGTTTGCCGGGCACGCTGGCGGTCTCTACGCAGTGTCGGAGTGTGTGGGGCTGTTCCCAATGCTACGACGTCCGTGGCTCACCGACGCTGGACACGAACCTTGAGTTTGGATTTAATTCAACAGCAAGTCAAGACTGTTCACATTGTGCCGTTTGGTTCTCGTTGTTGGCTGTTGGGACATTCCCACGAGCAACAGCGTGTGCGTTCGAGTTGGCGAAGATTTAGCCACCGTCCGGTGGAGTCTAACTGTATTTAGTTATTTGCAATTAAAGTGCACCAACGAAATTTTCTGCCTTGTGGCCATTAACGTTCCGGTTACCTGCCCTGGCCGTTGACGTAAATTTAGGCAGTGTCCTTTCCTCACCATGTTGTTGCTGTCCAGCACGGTGTGTAGTTCGACAGCTTAATGTATGCTTGGTTGTAGGCGTCCATACCTTTTACGCTTGCATTGAATTGTGTGCTGGTCGAGTGGAGCGCAAGTTACCTTGTCGGTGGGTCCGTTGACTGTCTGTTGGTTGGGTTGTCGTCTAATCGAGAATGATTGGGCCGCCTGCCTGTCTCACCTAAGTGAATGTTAGTATTTCAAGTGCTGGCCGACCCCCGAAACTTCTAAGCGCCGTTAGCTGCACTGCCTTTTCTTATTTTCTGTTGTATGGCTCATAGCCGATGGTTTTGAATTAAAGTAGAATTGTTTTTAGTGGTGATTTAAGTCATGGGCCTTCAGCCGCTTTTAAATTAAAGTTCCTTGCTTTTCAAGCGTTAGATTGTTTGGGCCTTCAGCCTGATTACAATACTGTTTAAAGATAAAGCCTTGGGCCTTCTGCCGAATAAAAATTATTTTAGTTGTGTTTTGAGTCATGGGCCTTCAGCCGTTTTAAAATTAAAGTTCCTTCCTTGTCAAGTGTTAGATTGTTTGGGACCTTCAGCCTAATTTAAGATAAGGCTTTGTTGTTTAAATTTGTTTTACATTGAGTTTTAAGTCATGGGGCCTTCAGCCGTTTTTAAATTAAGGATCTTTGTCTTTCGAGCAACAGACTGTTTGGTGCCTCCAGCCTAATTGAAGATAAAGCCTTCTGCCTTGTGTTTTTTATTTAATTTTACCTTGAGTCTTAAATCATCGGCCTTCAGCCGTCTTTAAATTAAGGTTGTTGCTTTTCAAGTCTTATATTTTTGGCCTTTAGCCAAATTATAGAACTTACTTAACGTGAGGCCTTCTGCCTTCTAAATATTCTTTTTGAGTTAATAACTTTTAGCCGTTTTTTTTTTTTAAATTAAGTGGTTGTGCCCTTAAGGCATAAGACAGTGTGGCGTATTCAGCCGATAACTAAGTTCAAGGATTTGTACAGTAATGTTTGGTCAAATAAATAAAGTTATATGTGTTCTAGTGTAACTGACAGCCGCTCATTTTGGCCCCTTTCCACAATTCTAACTACCTGTCCTGTCCTGCGGGTTTAGCAGTGCGTCTCAATATCATTTGCGGTTTCCCTTTTTATTTCACACATTTCTATCACATTGCTCCTTTCTGCGCACACATTTCACAAACCACATGATATGTTATACTCTTTGCCACTTATACTCTTATATTCTTTACCACGCCAGCTACAAGAAATTTAAACTTAAGTATTTTTGTCATTATTTCACGAGCTTTCAGGGGTGTGGTTTGTGGAACATCAGATAAATTCAGAACACTGCAGTCAACTGCTCTTACACAGCATGTCACAACTTTATGTTATTGAATGGATTACAATATCCCACTAAGTTGCTTCGACATTTTCATTTTTAACATTAGTCAACTCATAATTATGTATGTTATATTTGACGAATGACTTTTCAGAATGCTTGAAAATGACCACGTGTCGAAACTGCAGTCACAATAAATAACGTTTTAAGAGTCTAAAGCGGGATGATTTCACTAAAAATTTCACAAAGGCTGTGGACCCAGTCATCATCAAGAAGTATTCAAGTATTCAGTTTGGAAAGTGAATCACTACTTCCCTTGTAACAACAGGAATGCTGGGATACGCAGAGAGGGGAGCAAGAGCTCTCTGTACATTTTGATTTGTGCTGTTCCTTAAGTACGTCTTTAAATGTTTTAAACTCTATGAAGTCGTTTCTGGTGTTGCTGCTGATACTGGAAGGGTGATCGGAGTTTGGAGCAAACGTCTATCACTAGGAGCAGCCGCGCGGTCTGAGGCATCTTGTCACGGTCTGGGCGGCTCCTCCCGTCGGAGGTTCGAGTCCTCTCTCCCGCGTGGATGTGTGTGTCGTCCTTAGCGTAAGTGGGTTTAAGTTAGATTAAGTAGTGTGTCAGCTTAGGGAAAGATGACCTAAGAAGTTTGGTCCCATAAGAACTTACCACAAATTCGCAATTCTATCACTGGGAACAATTCGGCCTCGAATCTTCTTGACCGAAGCAGAATTGTCTTCAGTGACGAGACCCCCTTCGAAATGAGCCCCCATTACCGGTGAAGACATGTCTGGAGACGTCTCGAACGGCTGCGGGATAAAAATTTAGCTGCCGCCCACCACATGACGTGACAGCCAGACTGGTGGTCTGAGCAGCTATTTCATTTCATAGCAGGATCTCTTTGGTTGTCATCCGCGGCACTCCTACAGCACAGCGGTACGTCGACGATATTCTACGCTCCGTTTTGTTGCCCTTCATGGCAAGCCATCGTGGGATTACATTTCAGCAATATAATGCCCGCCCGCACACGGAAAGAGTTTCTGCTGCCTGTCTTCGTGCTTACCAAACCCCACCTTGGCCAGCATGGCCGCCGGATCTCTCCCCAATTGAAAAAAATTGGAGCATTATGTATGAGCAAAGCCCTTCAAGCACCTCGGGGTTTTGAGGAAACCTCGGGATTTTGACTGTGTAAAATGCCAGTTCGTCAGAATTTGACATGACATCCTTCAGCAGGACATTCAACAACTCTATCAATAAATGCCAAAACGAATAACTGATTGCACAAAGGCCAGAGGTGGACCAACGCGTTATTGACTTGCAAAATTTGTGAAGTTCTTTCTCTTGAATAAATCATTCAATTTTTCTGAAACTGTAATCATTTGTTTGTCTGTACATGTAGATCACATCAAAGATTTCCGTCCCATTCAGATTCTCCTTCTCAGTGCGTCGTTTTTTATATTATTTTATTTATTTTTTGGCTTAGAGTGTACATAAGCGTAAGATACAATTCTTATGAGGATGAGAACAACGTAAAATGAAGACAATATGGTAACATTGTCGGTGGAGCAAACTGTGAAAATGTTAATGACACTTTGAAATACACTCCTCTTCGTTTACTATGACTTGTCGAAAACTTTGTTCCGATAACTTGAGCACTTTATGAAATAATAGTGCTTGCTACACGACTTGCTTTCGAAATTTTCATGAGAGTGTGATCGTGGATTCCAGAAATCCCGTCACAGACTAAAGGAAAGTCTCTCAGTGACATTCTTGCTCTGTAAGGAAAGTACGTGACCTGCGATGATGTTTGGTTTGTGAGGTGCTCAACTGCGCGGTCATCAGCGTCCGTACAAACCCAATTTTGCCACTGTCACGAATGATGATCACGATGAAATGATAAGGACAGCACATACACCCAGTCCCCGGCCAGAGAAAATTCCCAACCCGGTCGGGAATCGAACCCGATACCCTGTGATCCAGAGGCAGCCACGCTAGCCAATTTTTTTTTTTTTTGTTTTGTTTGTTTGTTCGGTATTGTTCGTTGCGATTAGTCTGGGCGGACGTCACAAGACTTCCGTTCAAGTTGATCGTTGATTCCTTTACTCAGTTTTTTTATTACAGAGGGCGAAATTTGGAAGGGTTATAGGTAACAACCCAACCTTTGATTTCAATTTGAAGTTTAAAGTTTACCCCTCATTGAACACAATATTAGAAAAATTGAAACCTGCAGGGCTTTGCCCCCATCTTTCCTACTTTATAAACTATAACCTAAAAGTTTACATAGTAAAATTTGATTCTGATATAATGCTTACTGCATATCAAAGTCAAAGTAGAGCCACACACAGGGAATGGTCAGGGGTGCAGATGCAGTAATGCTGCATCACCGTTCTAGGCAACGTCGTAGTGGTTTGCCATTGCCTTCCTCCGTCCTTTTATGAATTGTCAAGTGTGTATCTGTGTGGATGACTCTGATGAGCGCCTGTGCACTATAATGTACTAGCCGACTGCTGTATTACTGCACTTGGCCTCTCGTGGCCGTTATGGGAAACACACGACGACGTTAGAGTAAACACGTACAGTGATAGTAAGGAAAACTAATCGCACTGTGAACCCTTTCAGGACAGTTGTGGGTATGCTGTGAAGTGGTTTACGACAAGCCGACCGAAGCACCCTCAGTTCCGAGTACAATACTACTTTGGTCGACTAATATAGTGTTGCGTCTGTGTTGTTATGGATGAAGGGAAGGAAGAGAGACTGAAACCTAATTAGAATTATATATTAATACCTTCAACTGCTGACGGGAGTTGATATATATCAAAGGGGACAGGTGAAAAAGTGTGCCCCGATCAGGACTCGAACCCGGGATCTCCTGCTTACATGGCAGACGCTCTATCCATCTGAGCCACCGAGGGCACAGAGGACAGTGCGACTGCAGGGACTATCTCGTGCACGCCTCCCGTGAGACCCACATTCTCACCTTATATGTCCACACACTACATTCGTAGTGTCCCTACCCAACACACTGATTACTCGTGGAAGACATTCTTACGAAGTCTCGTAAGAGTTCGGGTAATATGTGTCCATCCGCAACAGAAGAGGAAGGTCATGGCCGGTATTGCCAGAACGACATACTTACATGGATATAAGAAGGGCCGGCCGCGGTGACCGTGCGGTTCTAGGCGCTTCAGTCCGGAACCGCGAGACTGCTACGGTCGCAGGTTCGAATCCTGCCTCGGGCATGGGTGCGTGTGATGTCCTTAGGTTAGTTAGGTTTAAGTAGTTCTAAGTCTAGGGGACTGATGACCTCAGATGTTAAGTCCCATAGTGCTCAGAGCCATTTGAACCATATAAGACGGAAACCCGGTGCCGGCACATAGCCTACTCCTCTCGAATACCACAAAAGGGATCGATGGGCTTTAGTCCCCATCCGGACGGACCACCGTCAGCAGTATCACATGACTTCATTTCGTGAGACAATGCGGGGAAGATCGGAATTTAATCCATGACATTGGTGCAAACAGTGATGATCAAGAACTTCACGCCACAAACCCTCCACTACTGGCTGCTGCTGAGCAAGTGTGTAACGAAACCAAATAGTGAAAGTCATCAGTCTGTTCTTTACCCCCTCCCCTCCTCCCACCCCCACCCCTCCTCCAGAAAAGAAGCAGTGTACCCAATCTGTCTGCATATAGAGTAAACACTATATGCAACTGTGAGAAACTGTTCTAAATGTTTGCGTAGCGTGTGTCTGAGGCGGAATATGGGAACCAGCCTGGTATAAACCTAGTGGGATGTGGGAAACCGCCTAAAAACCACATCGACACCGACCAACACTCCAACCCCTGACCGTTGATCCGCCGGAAGGATTCGATCCAGGGCCGGCATAACCAATATACAGTGACGGAAAAAATCGAACACCAAAAAATAATTAATGTTGAGTACTGAAATTTCGGAAATACATTTGTCTAGGTAACATATTTAAGTGCTGGACATTGCAAGATCAGAGGCTAATGTAAGTGTGGGATAATCCATTGTAATTGTGTAATATTGGTACATTAATAAGCCGTGTGACCGCCAGAATGTTGAATGCAAACGTTTGGTGAACACACGAGGATGATAAATGTGTTAAAGGAAGCCCCGTCTGGGGGAAGGAAAAATTAAGAGGGAACTGAAGTGTGTTTTTGGTGAAGATTCGCATGTAATAAGGAAAATGGAAGATATTCGGAATAACTTAAGTGATGCTTAACGTTTATGTGACATTCAAGTAGCTTCGTAGTTGATGGACCCTCTAGCGTAACGGACGAGTGGGAGAAGTGTGAAGAAACTGTTAATATCAGACGTTAATGATCTTGTTTAGGGAAAGAGTGGCTATTGAATGAACAGTGTACTCGGCTAATTAAAATTGCATGTGAACATTCAAAGTAAAAACTAATTAAAACTATGTGATAAATTAAGAGGGTGTAGAAAGAAGCGTTCCGTGAAGTGACTTTGGTAATAAAGGTGCATGTCCTGAAATAGATAAATTGAAACGGGCATGTACTCTTTATTATGACAATCTGACGTTTTTCGAGTAATGACTCATGAAATCCCATCCAGTGACATCCTTCAGATTTTTTAAGACATTTATTTCATATCCAGCATCATCCATGAGAGAAATTATGGATATAATAAATATAAACAAAATTTGATCGTAAATAGTTGCTGAGGGCCTCCATTTCCGCCGTTTTTAGCAAATAGGACAAGAGAAAGAGAGAGAGAGACCGGTGCAGAGATCACGTAGCATCTCACTGCAACAACTCGTGACATCAGCAAGGTAAGAATATACATCGCTACTTCGAGAAGCAAATTATGAACTCTTCATGTGTGAAGAATGAAACGTTGCAGAACTGAGAAAACAATGGTGTTAGTAATAATAAGAGTTAGTATTTAAATTATAAAAAATTCAGAGCTAACACAGTTAAATGCATATTTGCTCTGATTAATTCTTGAAAGTGGATCACTTTTGCTTTGCTGTTTGGATTTGGCCCTACAGGTGGTGGTCTAGTAAGTAAAAATCGTTCACATAACGTTAACTACACACACAATAGTTTTGAATCTCCGTTTTGTATGCTTTTGCTACCTAAATTATTATGTGATAAACTACTGCTACGAGTTTATTCTACACTCCTGGAAATGGAAAAAAGAACACATTGACACCGGTGTGTCAGACCCACCATACTTGCTCCGGACACTGCGAGAGGGCTGCACAAGCAATGATCACACGCACGGCACAGCGGACACACCAGGAACCGCGGTGTTGGCCGTCGAATGGCGCTAGCTGCGCAGCATTTGTGCACCGCCGCCGTCAGTGTCAGCCAGTTTGCCGTGGCATACGGAGCTCCATCGCAGTCTTTAACACTGGTAGCATGCCGCGACAGCGTGGACGTGAACCGTATGTGCAGTTGACGGACTTTGAGCGAGGGCGTATAGTGGGCATGCGGGAGACCGGGTGGACGTACCGCCGAATTGCTCAACACGTGGGGCGTGAGGTCTCCACAGTACATCGATGTTGTCGCCAGTGGTCGGCGGAAGGTGCACGTGCCCGTCGACCTGGGACCGGACCGCAGCGACGCACGGATGCACGCCAAGACCGTAGGATCCTACGCAGTGCCGTAGGGGACCGCACCGCCACTTCCCAGCAAATTAGGGACACTGTTGCTCCTGGGGTATCGGCGAGGACCATTCGCAACCGTCTCCATGAAGCTGGGCTACGGTCCCGCACACCGTTAGGCCGTCTTCCGCTCACGCCCCAACATCGTGCAGCCCGCATCCAGTGGTGTCGCGACAGGCGTGAATGGAGGGACGAATGGAGACGTGTCGTCTTCAGCGATGAGAGTCGCTTCTGCCTTGGTGCCAGTGATGGTCGTATGCGTGTTTGGCGCCGTGCAGGTGAGCGCCACAATCAGGACTGCATACGACCGAGGCACACAGGGCCAACACCCGGCATCATGGTGTGGGGAGCGATCTCCTACACTGGCCGTACACCACTGGTGATCGTCGAGGGGACACTGAATAGTGCACGGTACATCCAAACCGTCATCGAACCCATCGTTCTACCATTCCTAGACCGGCAAGGGAACTTGCTGTTCCAACAGGACAATGCACGTCCGCATGTATCCCGTGCCACCCAACGTGCTCTAGAAGGTGTAAGTCAACTACCCTGGCCAGCAAGATCTCCGGATCTGTCCCCCATTGAGCATGTTTGGGACTGGATGAAGCGTCGTCTCACGCGGTCTGCACGTCCAGCACGAACGCTGGTCCAACTGAGGCGCCAGGTGGAAATGGCATGGCAAGCCGTTCCACAGGACTACATCCAGCATCTCTACGATCGTCTCCATGGGAGAATAGCAGCCTGCATTGCTGCGAAAGGTGGATATACACTGTACTAGTGCCGACATTGTGCATGCTCTGTTGCCTGTGTCTATGTGCCTGTGGTTCTGTCAGTGTGATCATGTGATGTATCTGACCCTAGGAATGTGTCAATAAAGTTTCCCCTTCCTGGGACAATGAATTCACGGTGTTCTTATTTCAATTTCCAGGAGTGTATGTTCTTGTTGTGTGTTTGCAAGCATGAATGAGATTATGAATGTGCGTAGTCTTCGTTTAAGGACAGCTTACTGAAGAAGTAGCTTATTCGTGTATAACAGTCTACGCAGTTGGCCAAAGGGAAGATGGCAGTGGTTTTAGCGAAAAGTAAAGACTCAGCAGTGGTGATGGTAGCTAAGATATAGTAACACAAAGTATGGATGTTATAGCAGAAAGTAAAAGTGGGGAATTAATAAAATTATCTACGTCTTTCTTTGAGTCAGCCATCGGTAAATAGCATGTGTCTAGACTGTTGAAACCAGTGTAGTCACTAACAGTACAAGATGGTCAGAAACAGTCTGAAAAATTGCAAGGGCATTGCAGGATAGGTTGCACTGAGAAATAATTGTTAAGGAAAAACAATCGATACATTGCTCCATTTCTGAGTTAATTAGAAGTTAGCAAATTAGGCTGCTGCCTGCGCAGATCCAAGCGGCCACTCCAGATACGTTTAGCGTCAGTTGTTCTGATAGCGTGGGTCACGGCTAGTCAGTCTTTTGTACCCACTTTTGTATTTCTGTCACTAATAATTTTTTAACTGCCCACCAATGCCACAGTAATGGTGATTTATGAAGTCGGGAAGTGACTTTACTTTTTAAAATTTGTAAATCAGAGTTACAGCAAATTA
Source organism: Schistocerca nitens (assembly GCF_023898315.1). Lineage (NCBI taxonomy): Eukaryota > Metazoa > Arthropoda > Insecta > Orthoptera > Acrididae > Schistocerca > Schistocerca nitens. The sequence goes on from NC_064619.1 coordinate 216,000,828, forward strand.
CGAGTAAAGCATACAGCAATGATTACTTACCAAATACTTTATGTTCAAATTTTATGGTAAAATAATGAAAGTGTTTCTAAAAATCCTTACCTACAGGTATTACCGTACATCATGAGAGCTAGAACGTCCGCTAGTGGACGGTAGGGACCAGGTTGACTACCACTGACGTAGATGGTAGCGCATGAATCTGTTCAGTCTCTGGGTCGGGTTCATTCCTGCTTACCGTCCCATGTCCAATTTTTGAAGCGCTCTCTTGTTTAGTTTAAGGAAATCAAACGAAGTATACGTTTGTCGGCACCATCCCTGGCGGGCCACGTAAATTTGCGAGCGCAACGACCTGACTGACCAACTTCAATCCTAATAAACTCGGAAACGGAGCAACGTATCGATTTTTTCTTAACAATTATTTCTCAGCACAACCTATCCTGCAACACACTTAAAAGCTCCTCAGACTGTTTCTGGCCTTCCTGTGTTTGTGAGCAATGACTGAAAAAATTTAATATAATGTGACAACTCCAGCTCTCATTCAGTAACGTGGTAAATGTAAGTAGCATAAGCATTTCTTAAAATAAAATAAAAAATAAAGAGACATCGATCAGCAGCAAAAATAGGCTTCAATTTGAGAGAGAAATCACATCGGCTATCCTGTAACCCCCGTGACACAGTACTCGTTAAAGCCTATGCTATGACAAGTGAGCGGGATTCACCTGATGAGAAAGGATTTTCGCATAGATATCGACCGCGTGTACCTGAAAGGTGGCAAATCTGACTTACATCCACTCTGTAATAACAATGATCCGTTAAGTAAGTTCGAAATGCAATCACACGTCAGGATGGATCAAAAGCAAATCAGTAGATGCTACCTACGTGACAATAATACGGTCGCCAGCCTAATTAGGCATTAACTGAGTATTTTCTCTGTACAAGTTGGTATATATTCATGCAAAAAAAAGTTGTAACACTGCATAATATAGTAGAATTTTAGAACCAGAAAATCTATTGAACTGATAGTTTCACGTTCTGTACTGATATGGAAAATCATGAATACATAACATTACACTATAATTTTTACTACAAAACTTTGTACTGTCTATTAATCTGATTAAAATCGGAGATAGGTTCAAATGGTTCTGAGCACTATGCGACTTAACTTCTGAGGTCATCAGTCGCCTAGAACTTAGAACTAATTAAACCTAACTAACCTAAGGACATCACACACATCCATGCCCGAGGCAGGACTCGAACCTGCGACCGTAGCGGGCGCTCGGCTCCAGACTGTAGCGCCTAGAACCACACGGCCAGTCCGGCCGGCGGGCATAGGTTACCCTAGAAATTGTACTTTCATACCACACAGAAAATGTCAATTTTGATAAAGATAACACTGATAAATTTTGATTTTTATATTGACTTTAACTTTTGCTGGTCAAACCAATTTAGAACACTTAGGAATTCAAATGAATGAAGAGGGGACCCTGAAGCAGTTATGATCGCTGTATTTAAAAAGTGATTACTGAATTTATTATTCATTCAAGATTACCAATATATAAGTCACTACTCTTTTCATCTTGTTTACTGCTCATTTAAATGCCTTTAGGCCGGCCGCGGTGGTCTAGCGGTTCTGGCGCTGCAGTCCGGAACCGCGGGACTGCTACGGTCGCAGGTTCGAATCCTGCCTCGGGCATGGGTGTGTGTGATGTCCTTAGGTTAGTTAGGTTTAAGTAGTTCTAAGTTCTAGGGGACTTATGACCTAAGATGTCGAGTCCCATAGTGCTCAGAGCCATTTGAACCATTTTTAAATGCCTTTAAATCTGTCTCGAAATAATAAATTTCATTACTATATCAATACTAAAGTTATCTTTCGACTTCGTTTGACCTTCGCTATTCCTTTACTGGTTCATTAACAAAACAATTCTTTAAACACCATTCTAATATAGCTAGTTCTGCAAATAATTATTATTAACACAATTTTTAATTTTCATTTCGGGACACACGGATTGCACAACGTTTGGAAAAGACCCTGTCTAGGTTAGTTGTGAGGATAATTGAATGATGGAAAAGTTCTGGTAAAATTTAGGTTATTATTGCACAGTTCATTCTCTGATCCATACGAATACAGTACTAAAAGTTTCAACCTGGTAGTATCGATGCGGCGGTTGGCGGGCGGCGAGATGGCGAGGCACAGAGCACACATACAACCACAGCTAAGGCTCTTGACGTATCGGCACTTTAATTCTTCTTAGCGTCGCAATACTTTTCCGTTTAGTGCCTATGGAATTTTGCCATGCTGTGTGGGCGTTGGAACGGCATACCCGAGGCTCAGTGAAGCTATGTCGTCCAGGAGAGCCTCCTCGCTCCAGAAGGTGTCGCTCAAACCAGTGCCAAACTCCAACTACTACTGAGCCCGTTGTGCTGTGCAGTGCCCGCGCGCATTTTCCCGCGCTCGCCTGCCATCCACCTTTTATCGCTCCCTGAGAGACCGGGTATTCACCCGAGGTTTTGCATTCTACATATCCTAATACATTGCCTACGCATGGACCAGACGCACAGTTACATCTTACAACAGTTTCAACATTTGTTACATTTCAATTCTATTACAATATAACTTGACATTTGACATAAACATTAATATTCACATTGAAACTTATTTACAGTTTTCTTAACATAATGGCATGAAACAAAAAGAAGTCAAATCACAACATCAATTACACAAGTTTATCGTAAAATCAGATGAAAAGAATTACTTATACAGGGTGTTTCAAAAATGACCGGTATATTTGAAACGGCAACAAAAACTAAACGAGCAGCGATAGAAATACACCGTTTGTTGCAATATGCTTGGGACAACAGTACATTTTCAGGCGGACAAATTTTCGAAATTACAGTAGTTACAATTTTCAACAACAGATGGCGCTGCAAGTGATGTGAAAGATATAGACGACAACGCAGTCTGTGGGTGCGCCATTCTGTACGTCGTCTTTCTGCTGTAAGCGTGTGCTGTTCACAACGTGCAAGTGTGCTGTAGACAACATGGTTTATTCCTTAGAACAGAGGATTTTTCTGGTGTTGGAATTCCACCGCCTAGAACACAGTGTTGTTGCAACAAGACGAAGTTTTCAACGGAGGTTTAATGTAACCAAAGGACCGAAAAGCGATACAATAAAGGATCTGTTTGAAAAATTTCAACGGACTGGGAACGTGACGGATGAACGTGCTGGAAAGGTAGGGCGACCGTGTACGGCAACCACAGAGGACAACGCGCAGCTAGTGCAGCAGGTGATCCAACAGCGGCCTCGGGTTTCCGTTCGCCGTGTTGCAGCTGCGGTCCAAATGACGCCAACGTCCACGTATCGTCTCATGCGCCAGAGTTTACACCTCTATCCATACAAAATTCAAACGCGGCAACCTGAGCGCCGCTACCATTGCTGCACGAGAGACATTCGCTAACGATATAGTGCACAGGATTGATGACGGCGATATGCATGTGGGCAGCATTTGGTTTACTGACGAAGCTTATTTTTACCTGGACGGCACGTCAATAAACAGAACTGGCGCATATGGGGAACCGAAAAGCCCCATGTTGCAGTCCCATCGTCCCTGCATCCTCAAAAAGTACTGGTCTGGGCCGCCATTTCTTCCAAAGGAATCATTGGCCCATTTTTCAGATCCGAAACGATTACTGCATCACGCTATCTGGACATTCTTCGTGAATTTGTGGCGGTACAAACTGCCTTAGGCGACACTGCGAACACCTCGTGGTTTATGCAAGATGGTGCCCGGCCACATCGCACGGCCGACGTCTTTAAGTTCCTGAATGAATATTTCGATGATCGTGTGATTGCTTTGGGCTATCCGAAACATACAGGAGGCGGCGTGGATTGGCCTCCCTATTCGCCAGACATGAACCCCTGTCACTTCTTTCTGTGGGGACACTTGAAAGACCAGGTGTACCGCAAGAATCCAGAAACAATTGAACAGCTGAAGCAGTACATCTCATCTGCATGTGAAGCCATTCCGCCAGACACGTTGTCAAAGGTTTCGGGTAATTTCATTCAGAGACTACGCCATATTATTGCTACGCATGGTGGATATGTGGAAAATATCGTACTATAGAGTTTCCCAGACCGCAGCGCCATCTGTTGTTGAAAATTGTAACTACTGTAATTTCGAAAGTTTGTCTGCCTGAAAATGTACTGTTGTCCCAAGCATATTGCAACAAACGGTGTATTTCTATCGCTGCTCGTTTAGTTTTTATTGCCGTTTCAAATATACCGGTCACTTTTGAAACACCCTGTATGTACAATAGTACAGAGTCGTTGTTGTTACAATCCGCCTTCTATTAATTCAGTTGCAGAATTTCCAGCTATGTATATTTGAATTTAGAGCACTGAGATTAATGCTGTAATTAGTTCCTTTCCTCTCCGAATAGACAGACAGTAAAAGGGGATACATGAGTTGGCGTGAAGCGCTGCCTGTGAGCCGACAGATAAAGAGTCCACGCTGGTGGCGGGAGCGCCTGCGCTGACGTAATGGTGTAGCCGGCCACAGCGGCCAAGGTTGCTGACAAGACGGACTCTCTTGTTGTGCATCTCCGCCTCTCTCTAACGCCGGCAGTGACTTGCGGGATCCGAGGAACATCCTCCTCAGCTGCTTTCCTTATACAGTCGCATCATTCACGCAGTACTCCACACACTGGACACAGTGCGCACCTTTAGTGAATTCTAGTTTGTTTAAAAAAATACATTAAAGCCACCCCATTTTCTCAGAATGCATGTAATCTACAAATGAAATTAGTTTCTCAGTACTAAAAGTAGTCAGTTTCCGATGTGTGTTCTCTTGTTGCAGTCTTCAGCCCGAAAAAATGGTTTTATGCAGCTCTCTGCACCAATCTATCCTGAGTGAACCTCTTCACGTCTGCATAATCAGTGCAACCTACATCCATTTGAAGGTGCTTACCGTTCTGCCTCCACAGCTCTTACCTCTCCACACTTCCTTCCACTATCAAACTGACGATTCCTTGATGTCTGAATCTCTTCTTTTGGTCAAGTTGCGCCACAAATTTCCTCTCATTTGTTATTATATCTACCTATTTTTCAGCATTCTACTCTCGCATCACATTTCAAAAGCATCTGTTTTCTTTTTGCCTGAGCTATTTACCATCCACGTTTCATTTTAATACAAGGCTACACTTAACTTCAGAAAACACTTCCTAACACTTAAATTTGTATTCGATTTTAGCATCTTCTCTTTTTGAGAAATGCTTTTAGTTTCTAAAATGGTTCAAATGGCTCTGAGCACTATGGGACTTAACATCTGAGGTCATCAGTCCCCTAGAACTTAGAACTATTTAAACCTAACTAACCTAAGGACATCACACACATCCATGACCGAGGCACGACTCGAACCTGCGACCGTAGCAGTCGCCCGGTTCCGGACTGAAGCGCCTAGAACCGCTCGGCCACTGCGGCCGGCTTTTATTTACTACCTGAGTTCTGTTCGCAGCTGTTATCACACTTAAATCATCACTCTTCTTACAATAACCAAAATGCTTGTCAATTTCAGTGGTTTTGTATATTAAAGTTACTAACTACACGTCTTTGTGCCATGCTGTGCTGTTGCTGAGGTCAAAAGAAAGAGCGCCTGCTAGTCAGTTGTTATTATTAGTCCCGTATTGACCCAATAGAACCGCGAGAGGTACACTCAATCAATGTCGCTCCTTTGTGTCCCAATTTGTTTCCCCCTTTCACAATGAAGTGTCTTTCTTTCATAAGATCAAAGTGTTCCAGCCGGTTTTCTAATTTCCCTCTGACCAAATTTCCAGTCGAATATTGTTTGTCTGTATATAAGTTATTATGTGTAAAACCTTTGTATGATTTTCATTGGAATGATGTGAAACGACTCAGTGTGAAAGTTAAGAATACGGTATATGATATTTTTGTAAGTAGGGCTACCTGCTTGCCGTTTACAGTTCATTAAATAGCAATATAACAGCGAACATAATTAGCCTTTAATGGTACTCACGTAACTTGAACAAAGTTAGTATCTTTTTAGCTATCGATGCCACCAGGGTTTATATAAAAATAATAGCGAACCCAGGTATGCTTCGCAATTGCTAAATTTGAATGGAACTTGGATATACGTCCTAATTTCGCCCTCCCCCCTCTCTCTGTCCATCACCTGCTCACCACCCCCTGTGCCTATATCCTCCCCCCCCCCCCCCTCTATCGCCGGCCGGAGTGGCCGAGCGATTCTAGGCGCTACAGTCTGGAACTGCGCGACCGCTACGGTCGCAGGTTCGAATCCTGCCTCGGGCATGGATGTGTGTGATGTCCTTAGGTTAGTTAGGTTTAAGTAGTTCTAAGTTCTAGGGGACTTATGACCACAGCAGTTGAGTCCCATAGTGCTCAGAGCCATTTTGAACTTCCTCTCTCCAAAAAAAAGTATATACTGCTTAGTGATTTAACAAAGTGTGTGTGTAGACAATCTTCCTGCTACTTTAGTGTTCTAGTCTGCCATCTTTATCCTCCTTGTTCCATATAGACCTCAGAAGTTAAGTCCCGTAGTGCTCAGAGCCATTTGAACCAAGCCCCCCCCCCCCTCTATTTCTCGCCATCTCCTCCACCCCCTCTCTCTGTCCGTCTTCTCCTTCTCCTGTATATGCCCCTTTCGTCGCCTCACTCTCTCCGTCTATCCATCCCTCACCTTCTCTGCTCTTCAGCCTTGTTTATTCTTATTTCCAATGAAACCTTCATTGCAGTTGAAGTCGCTTAGCAATTGATTAGGGTTCTGGGAGACCTCTCCCGCTGCTGGACGTGAGTGGATAGTACCGTCAATGATAATATTTTACATGATTTTAATCTGTCCTGCACTTGTAATCAAAACTTGTATTGTATTGTTCTGTGTGTGAACCGGGAACCTAGAAACGACGGAGAGGCTCCGTCCCCGCCGCAGTCGCAGTGGTCCGCAACCCCCTCCCCCAGGGAACGTCTCACACCAGACGAGTGTAACCCCTATGTTTGCGTGGTAGAGTAATGGTGGTGCACGCGTACGTGGAGAACATGTTTGCGCCAACATAGTTTGGCTGAGGCGGAATAAGGGGAACCAGCCCGCATTCCCCCAGGCAGATGGAAAACCGCCTAAAGACCATCCACAGACTGGCCGGCTCAGCGGTTAAAGGCGCTACAGTCTGGAACCGCGCGGCCGCTACGGTCGCAGGTTCGAATCCTGCCTCGGGCATGGATGTGTGTGATGTCCTTAGGTTAGTTAGGTTTAATTAGTTCTAAGTTCTAGGCGACTGATGACCGCAGAAGTTAAGTCGCATAGTGCTCAGAGCCATTTGAACCATTTCTGAACTGGCCGGCTCACCGGACCTCGACACAAGTCCACCGGGCGGATTAGTGCCGGAGGCCAGGCGCTCCTTCCCATTCCGGAAAGCCGTGCGTAGACCGCTCGGGTAACAGGGCGGGCTAATCAAAACTCACTGTCAGAAAGAAAACGGAGCCACACAGTTTCACAGCACAAGATTTTCTTTCTCGTAGTCGACTGAAATAGAAAATCTGAACATTATCGCTTAAAAAAATGGCCGCTGTCAGCTTGAACGCTAAATCGGTCAAGAAATTTTCGAGACTTTTGCTGACGTTTCCCCTTCATACAGTACACGTATATTTATACGTCATTTGTGTTTAAAAAAATTTTACTTATGTCTGCGCGAACGTTTATTAGAGTACCGTCTAAAATTATGAAATAAATAGCCAAAGTCCGTCCAAGTGTTTATTATGTGTTGTGTTAAAGTTTGAAGTAAACTGGTCAAGAGTTTTAGAGACAGTTTACGTGCCAACGGCCTCGCCGCAGTCGTAACACCGGTACCCGTCAGATCACCGCACTTAAGCACTGTCCGGCTTGGCTAGCACTTGGATGGGTGACCGCCCGGGTATTCCTACCGCTGTTCGCGAGCGGGATACACTCAGCCCTGGTGGGGCTAATTCAGGAGCTACCCAGTGGTTATAATTAAAATTTGCCTAGATTTTCAGAAGGCTTTTGATACCGTTTCTCACAAGCGACTATTAATCAAATTGCGTGCATATGGAGTATCGCCTCAGTTGTGTCACTGGATTCGTGATTTCTTCTCAAAGAGGTCACATTTCGTAGTGATAGACGGTAAATCAACGAGTAAAAAAGAAGTGATATCTGGCGTTCCGCAAGGTAGTGTCGTAGATCCTCTGCTGTTCATGATTTACATAAATGATCTAGGTGATAATCTGAGCAGCTCCCTTGGATTGCTTGCAGATGACGCTGTAATTCACCATCTAATAAAATCATCAGACGATCAGTTCCAATTATAAAATGATACAGAGAGAGAATTTCTGTATGGTGCGAAAAAAGGCAATTGAGACTAAACAAAGAAAAGTGCGAGGTCATCCACATGGGTACTAAAAGAAATCCGATAAATTTTGGGTATACGATGAATCGCACAAATCTAAGGGCTGTCAATTCGACTACATACCTAGGTATTACAATTACGACCAGCTTAAATTGGAAAGACCACATAAATGATATTGTGGGGAAGGCGAAACAAAGACTGCGCTTTGTTGGCAGAACACTTAGAAGATGCGACAAACCCACTAAAGAGACAACCTACATTACACTTGTCCGTCCTCTGCTGGAATACGGCTGCGCGGTATAGGATCCTTACCAGGTAAGATTGACGGAGGACATCGAAAAAGTGCAAAGAAGGAGTGTCACTGATACCATACGCGAGTTGGGGTGGTAGTCACTGAAACAAAGGCGGTTTTCTTTACGGCGAGATCTATTTACGAAATTTCAATCACCAACTTTCACTTCCGAATGCCAAAATATTTTGCTGACACCCACCTACGTAGGGAGAAATGATCATCATAATAAAATAAAAGAAATCAGAGCTAGAACGGTGTTCCTTTTTCCCATGCGCCATTCGAGTGTGGAATGATAGAGAAGTAGTATGAAAATGGTTCGTGAAGTCCTCTGCCAGGCACTTAAGCGTGAATTGCAGACTAACCATGTAGATGTAAATGTAGATGTAATACGTTGTAACAAGGAAACTAATTACCGTACGAGGACCAAAGTTGGTAGTATTAATGTCAAGAACACGGGTAAGAGAAACAACGCAGAGTCAATTCAGCTGAAACATTTAATGTGCTGCTACGCTACGTAATACCATTACATACCGGTACCATTACTGCTACAGAAGGGACTTAATATGGTGCCCATCAGTGTCCAGAAGAACTGAAAGCGCTGGACTGCTTTCTTCACAGCAGAACGAAGCATGGCCGTAGGTTTGCTGGCCACCTCTCCTGATATGCTGCGATTAAGATCTGCACATGTGTGAATGTTCCCCTGGTAAATCCTGACCTTCATGTAGCCCCACAACCAGAGAGGTGCTGCTGGGTTTGTAACCAGTAGATTCGATCAATACATGAGTATTACGGAAATACTTCGTAAACTGAAATGGGAACCCCTAGAGAAGTCCTTCCCGCGAAACAGTGTTGAGAAAGGTTGGAGAACCGGCATTTGCGACTGCAGAACGATTCTACTGCCACAAATGTACGTCTCACGTAAGCACACTAATACAAGATAAGAGAATCGCGGCTCGAACGGAAGCGTACAGTTGTTTTCCATTCGCTCCATTTGCGGGTGGAACAGGAAAGGGAATGACTAGTATTGGTACAAGGTACCCTCCACCATGCACCATATAGTAACACATATACAATGTATGTAGACGTAGATGTGGCGTAGAAGCAGAAACAAGCGCCCGTTGTTTTGATTCCGCTGGAAAGCAGCAGTTCTGGGGTGGGCGTAAGCCAGGCCTTGCGTATGACAGTACGAATGACGCAGTGATTTCTCGCCGTCTAGCAGCACGGGTGAAGAGAGCCGCGCGCAGCGTTCTTGCAGTGACTGGCCGATAGCAGCACGAGTGTTGGGTGACGCGGCACGGAGCGCGGCAGATATAAGCAGCGGCCGCAGCCTTCCCAAGTCAGTCCGCACATCACCGGCCACGAGAACAGAGGCACAGAGGCAGCAGCATGAAGCTCGAGAGCATCGTACCCAACTTCAAGGCGCCCTCCACACAGGGGCCCCTGGACTTCTACAAGTGGAAAGGCGACTCGTGAGTACCCCAGCTGCAATACTCACATTTCTGTTTGTTTCACCTTTCTACGGAATACCGCTATTTTTGTTTCCCACGACGTCATGCGTCTATAAAACAATTAGTAAAACAGTTATCTACAGTAACTAGTTTCTGTCCCTGTGTGTTCCACTTCGTAAAAGTAAACGAGTTTGCAATCTTTTCTAACTAATTCCCTAATGTTCTTTTCGTGGTATTCGAAACGGAAATTGGTTCCCCTCCACGCTAACATAATCTTCTTGTTTCTGTAAAACTACTGCAACACTTGAACCCCAGTCTTCACCTAAAATTTTTATCCCTAACCCAGTCCTCTGTTAATAAATGAAAAATTTTGTTATGCCTAATGCTTTCTTTTATCAACCTACGCCTTCTTTTAATCATCTTGTGCCTTTTTTAGTATCTCTTCATTAGTATTCCGATCTGCTCATCGAACATTCTTCGTTCTTCTGTTCCACCACAGCTTATATTTACTTCTTGTCTGTGCTGTTAATCGTTCCCACTTCTCTTCTATATAAGGCTAAATTCAGCTCATTTGCTTTCAGAAGCAATTTATATTAAATGTTGACAAAGTCCTCTTTATCAGGTTTTCTTGCTACTGTCAACCAGTGTTATACATCCTCATCACTTCCGCCATTGTCAGTTACTGACGTGGGCAAACAACCTTTCCAACTCTCTACTCATAAGCTAATTTCCCCAGAACCACCTGCTTTAATAACACTGATCTTTTGTTGCTATAACCTATATTTTTTCGGAAATATGCCAACTGCATTTTCCTTTATATTCTTTCGTTGTTCGTGTAAATGTCTACCTACGAATTCAAAACCCCTTGCTAATGCGAAGATTTCGTTTTTCGTCTTACTACCGAAATCTCTCTGCCATAAAGCTATGCTCCCGTTAACTATCTTCCTCAAAGAGCCATGCCTCACTAAGTGCAAACATTTTTAACCTCCGCTGCCTGTATTTTCACCTGTCGTCTTCTGCACGTTCTGTTTGCCTTGGTCATAATTTTCGTTTCCATCTCCTCACTTACGTACTATGTAGCATGATTTGTAATTTAATTTTGTTCATAGGGTCAAACTGCAATGGCCAATTATAATTTCACTATTAAAGCTCCTGAAACAAGTTTATCTAGCACTATTAGTTACCGTAATTAACTCTAGAAATTGTCATTTCTACCAGTATTTCCTACAGAGAATCTACCAGAAGCGCCAGCAATCTATGAGCACATGCTACACCATAGGGCAATAACCAATGTTTCTGTTTGACGCATTGAATTCCCTATACTATACCTGCCGCGTCATAATTAGAGAGAAAAATCAAAATGTCAATCACTTATAGTATTTCATTGTAATTGTGGGACGTCTTGTAGGTGGTTTCAGTATAGCATTACAAAGTATGAATTCCAGCGTACCTGTGGAGGATTTGTAAACTTCGAACGTGGACTACCAGTCGCTCTCCAGTCATTAATAATTTGGTTAACAGAGGATTCCTAGTTTCAGCTAGTGTAATTAGTGCTAATAAATGGACAGTCTTCTACGTTTAGTACTATAAAATCAGTGAAATTCCTTCATCCTTATAGAGTAGTTGCTGGTTTGATGTTATATCGGGAATACACATTTTTATCCAGGATATCCAGTTTATGGTAAGGTGGAATATCTGTTTACGAGTTCTGTTTCTACAAGCCAGACAGTGTGGCCACATTAACTTTTTTGCGCAGTTGTAACTTTCTGAAGCAGTCATATTTATGGGAAAATCTGCATCGTTCACAAACATCCATTACCCATTTCCCAAGTCTGTTACTCTAAACCAACGCTGAATAATTCTTCTCCCAAAAAATCATTCGTGAATGCATCTTACAATGAGAACTAATTGCTTTTGAACTGTTAAAATGTTTATAATGAGTTTCTAGAGGCTAAGTACTTTTTCTTTTTTTGTTACAATTCTTGTCTATTGGAAATGGGAATAAGATTAAAAACCTGAAACTGAATATTATAACTACTTGATGCACTACCTAGTAACATCTGCAGAACATTTTCCTATAATTTTGTTTAAAAAATAACCATTAATTGACAATTGTATCCATTTGTTCCTCAGACAAAATCTATAAAACTTCAGCGATCAAATTTTTGATGATACAGTAGGAAAAAGAACACCGCAAAATATAAATTCTGTTTGTGTTGTCAAATAATTATTAGGAATTTAGTTCATAAGAAAAATCTCAGACTAATAGTAGAGTCGGAGGTTTGAGTTCTCGGGCATGGGTGTGTGTGTTGTTCTTAGCAGAAGTTAGTTTAAGTAGTGTGTAAGTCTAGGGATTGATGACCTAGGCAGTTTGGTCGCTTAGGCATTCACACACACACACACACACACACACACACACACACACACACACATACATACATACATTAACAGCAGAACTGTGGATTAGAATGGTACACAAGTTTAACCTGTATATTTGCACCTTTGCTCCACAGGTGGTGTGTTCTCTTTTCGCACCCGGCAGACTTCACGCCGGTGTGTACCACAGAGCTGGGCCGCATCGCCGTCCACAACCCGGAGTTCCAGAAGCGAGGAGTCAAGCTGCTGGCGCTGTCCTGCGACAAGCTCAAGGACCACGTCGACTGGGTCAATGTGAGTGTTCCACGCTACTGGCTAATTCTGAGTGCATTATAAGATAAATAAGCTCCATGAAACTTCCTTCTTACACCATAGCTCAAGAATATCACTCCTGTGTTGCCTACAGGACATCAAGTCGTACTGCAAGGACATTCCCGGCGACTTCCCGTACCCCATCGTGTCCGACGAGACGCGCGAGCTGGCCGTCAAGCTGGACATGATCGACGAGCGCGACAAGGACAACGTGGAGAAGGCGATGACGGTGCGGGCCATGTACGTCATCGGGCCGGACAACCGGCTGCGCCTCTCCATGGTGTACCCCGCGTCCTGCGGCCGCAACGTCGAGTGAGTACCGCTGCCACACTCTCCAAGCACACACACACACACACACACACACACACACACACACACACACATACGCACTACACTGCACTCTGTACCTGGTTGATGAGACTCGTGTCTGCTGGCGTTGCAGTGAGCTGCTGCGCGTGATCGACTCCCTGCAGCTGACGGACCGGCTGAAGGTGGTGGCCACTCCCGCCAACTGGACGCCCGGCACCAAGGTGATGATCCTGCCGCACGTCCCCGACCAAGACCTGCCCAAACTCTTCCCAGGTGGCGTCGAGCGCGTCTCCATGCCCTCCGGCAACAACTACGTGCGCACCACCACCGACTACTGAGATACTACAGCTGTCTCCCAACTCATTTGTACATAGCTCCAGACCAATATTGTAAATAATTTATATTTTTAAAAGCAAATAAACTATATTGTGCCATGATCGTAATCATGAGTAGTTTATCACGAGTTCGTCTGGTTAAATCTGGAACGAATTAACGCTGTCATTTGTAGGTACCATGAAGGCAATAATGTGTTCAAAAGATGGAAGCAGAAGAAACGCAAAAGAGACTATGGTAGATCAATATAACTGATGAGCATTTACAAAAATTTACCATCCTTTCTCCATTATTCGTGTGGTTTGGAGTAATAGTTTAGAATATCAGATTCACAAATCACATTGAAGCAACTGGGAATTTTAACCAAAGACTCGTGTTACATTTATTCATTGACGAAATTTGCTGTTTAGAATAACTTACACTCCATACCGTTCAAAAATAAAATACGAGAATTAGAAAATAGGTGCACTTCCCTCTTGGTACAGAAAATAGCATAATATACACACATATAACTCTTTGAGTATTTTCTCATGGAAATAAAATCTTTGACAGTCAACATACCCGATTTGGAATGTAGGTTGAAAGTAGACTATTTCTATTTGACGTTAATTGGGACTAGCAGTCAGTTGGTGAAGCACATGCCCAGAAAACAGTTCACGGGTCTGAATCCCTGTCGAACCATGGACTTTTTTCAGTCTGTCTTTAAGCTAGCCTTTTTCTATAAATGATGTGAAGATTCCATAGGAACAACACCTGCTTCAAATAACTTGATAAACTGTGTGTCACCTTTCCCTAGTAATATTACTTGGGTAGATTAGAGACATACAAGTCGCTGTAATGGCGACCAATTGAAAGACATACCAGGCCGCTGAGCCACATGGAACTACTCTCCTCCTGAACAATTCATTTTACTCCTGATCTGATGTACTTACATTTTGCTGGAGATATACTGAGTCTCCACTTTATCTTTGATAAGGATTACAGCTGAAGTAACCATTAAAACTTGTGCCAAGGCCAGGAGTTGAACCCGAATCTCCTGCTCATTAGGCACATGTGTTACCATTACACCACCCCGATATTCTCTATAATACAGCTGCCTGGACTACCATAGGCGAATGCCCTCCCCACTTCAATTAATACCTCAACTCCTCTTGATTTTCCCTTTATTAAGTCCTCAATACTACTAAGGCACAACTACTACTAGGCCTGACTGATGTTAATTAGAAATAACTTTCATCCATAGAGGAATAATAGTTGTAAGTAGTCAGTTACAAATATGTACATGGTGGTATTTGGGTATACAAATAGAAGTAAAGCTGTCCTCAGTCCTACAGTTGGTTTGTGTATGTTAAAGTGTCACTTACTGACTTAATAGTATATGAGATTATAACACTACTACTCCGCTCGTTGTACTGACATGCAGTTCACCTAGTGACGACAAGGTTTATTTTTGATACAAGGCAGTCACATATAACTCTACTGTGGTACTAAATTTGCAGTAAATGTTACTATCTGAGAGAAATTTAGACAAGTCACCGAGTAATACGTAATGGTTTTGGCTTATCGAACTTAATACCAATGTACACAGAAATTGACAGATCCAATTTAGGAAATATTTTAGCGAATCACATTAACTCAACTGAAATAGAATACGGTCGCCAGGCTAATTAGGCATAGAAATGTGAAACATTTTTTTAAATAAACAGTGAATAGTTTTGATGAAAAAAACACAACCTATACTTCTTTCTCACAGAAGTGCAACGAACCCTTTTTCAAGGAGACAAGTAGAACAGTGGATACAACCAGTTTCAATAGGAAATACAAGTTCTCACAAACACTATTGACACTTTAGCACTCATCAACAGTAAATACTTTACCTGGCATAATTTATTTCATCAGAAATGAAAGTGGAAATCAATTTTAAACTAGAAATGGACATGGACCTTGTCCCATTTCATCAGATACTTTCTAAACAGCACAAATTTAACTAAAATTCACTTGCAGTAAGATCTACACATCGCTTAATAAGCAATGTTGTAATAGTTTTCATGAATAAGGGCACTCACAGTAACTTTACCTTCAGTTAGAAAAACAGTGAATTGAGGTTCACAAGCTGATATTACACTTTTCATCACACAATGTGCACAAAACTCAACATTAACTTCATATGCATTTAGTATATTCATTAATCAAGTAAATGTATGCATTTTGAGCAACTTAAAAGGGGGGACCCTTTTTCTTGACCATCTACATAAAACAATCTAAACACACTTTTATGAACAAACTAAAGAAAGCAAACTTTGGAAATACTCTTTCACAACTTTCATTCACCTTATATGAATTTTATGACAGTCAATGCAGAAGATCTTTCCAACAGGATTTTCAAATATGGGTTTAAGATAATTTACTTTTAACTAATCTCAAAATAGTGTGACCTATTTGTCACTAGCACAAACATTAATATTTTCAGACAGAAATAAATCAGGTAATTCTCATAACACTGACACTCTGAACTAAAGCAATTCAATTTAACATGAGTTACTTTATATTTGCACATATTTAAGTAAATGTGCTGATCCATACATTATACAAAGATCTGACTTCTCCTCTCCGCTGAAGTGATTGCGCAATGTTGGTGGCGAACACATAACAACAGGTGTATTTCCCGTTGTAAGTAATTTGCTCTGTTATTATCTTCTTGGAGATGATCATAAACTTTTCATGGTATTTTCCAGAAACAGAGCAATATTTTAGAGCCATTTATCCGCCCGCGGATTTTCCGTAATAACTCCAAGTACTGAAAGCTTCACTCGGCACCTGCGCTGTGCACTTTACATTTACTAGCCGCTGACTGTACGGTTGCTAGTCTCCGACTGACTATCGTTTCCACCTTTTCCTTGGCACCAACCACGTTTTGTGCGGGCAACTCACTTTCTTTGCAGAGGGGAAGTACACCATGTTTTAACTCGATATAAACCAAAAGCCCTAAGTGTGGATCAGCGTTTACATAGTTACATATTCACATCTTTTGCAAAATCAGTTCATATCTACATATTAACAATTCAACAAAAAAACATATTATTAAAATCATCCTCCTCCAAATGAGGCAAAGTCATTAAACGGTGAGGAGAAAACATATTATACATCTTTCTATATCTTTCCATCATATCAAAGATTACATATCAAAGAAAACATACTTTATACAAAGTATAATTAATCAGAAAAAATATTTGGTATCTTAACTATGGTGTTACAAGATGACTTAGGCAAATTTCTAGTTGTGATGAATGGCAACTGGCTCTAGATGTAGAAAAACCTAAGTTAATGCACATGAATAGGAAAAACAATCTTGTAATATTCGAAAACAGTATTGATGGTGAGCTCTTAGATGCAGTCACGTCTATTAAACATCTAGGCATAACGTTGTAAAGCGACATGAAGTGGAAAGAGCACGTAAGAAAGGCCAATGGTCGACTTCGGTATATTGGGAGAACGCTACGAAAGATTAGCTCGTCTATAAAGGAGTTCACATGTGGAGCACTTGTGCGACTCATTGTTGAGAACTTCTCGAATGTTTGGATCCTCATCAGGTAGGATTGAAGGAAGGCATCGGAGCAGTTTTCAAGTGTGCTGACACATGTAGTTCCGATGAACACGCGGGTAAAGTGAAAATGCTTGTGAACTCAATGGGAATCCTTCGAGGGAAGACTATGTTCTTTTCGTGAAACACTATCGAGAAAGTTTGAAGAACCGACGAGAGAACAGTATTACTGCAACCAACGTGCATCTCGAATAAGAACCACGAAGATTTGCTAAGAGAAATTAGGACCTGTGAGAAAGTATATAGGCTGTGGTTCTTCTGTCGCTCCGTTTACGACTGGAACAGGCAAGGGATTGACTTGTGTTTCTCGTTAGCCCACGTCACACAGTATGGTGCCTTCAGGAGTATATACAGGGTGTTTCAAAAATGACCGGTATATTTGAAACGGCAATAAAAACTAAACGAGCAGCGATAGAAATACACCGTTTGTTGCAATATGCTTGGGACAACAGTACATTTTCAGGCGGACAAACTTTCGAAATTACAGTAGTTACAATTTTCAACAACAGATGGCGCTGCAAGTGATGTGAAAGATATAGAAGACAACGCAGTCTGTGGGTGCGCCATTCTGTACGTCGTCTTTCTGCTGTAAGCGTGTGCTGTTCACCACGTGCAAGTGTGTTGTGGACAACATGGTTTATTCCTTAGAACAGAGGATTTTTCTGGTGTTGGAATTCCACCGCCTAGAACACAGTGTTGTTGCAACAAGACGAAGTTTTCAACGGAGGTTTAATGTAACCAAACGACCGAAAAGCGATACAATAAAGGATCTGTTTGAAAAATTTCAACGGACTGGGAACGTGACGGATGAACGTGCTGGAAAGGTAGGGCGACCGCGTACGGCAACCACAGAGGGCAACGCGCAGCTAGTGCAGCCGGTGATCCAACAGCGGCCTCGGGTTTCCGTTCGCCGTGTTGCAGCTGCGGTCCAAATGACGCCAACGTCCACGTATCGTCTCATGCGCCAGAGTTTACACCTCTATCCATACAAAATTCAAACGCGGCAACCCCTCAGCGCCGCTACCATTGCTGCACGAGAGACATTCGCTAACGATATAGTGCACAGGATTGATGACGGCCGGCCGCGGTGGTCTAGCGGTTCTGGCGCTGCAGTCTGGAACCGCGGGACTGCTACGGTCGCAGGTTCGAATCCTGCCTTGGGCATGGGTGCGTGTGATGTCCTTAGGTTAGTTAGGTTTAAGTAGTTCTAAGTTCTAGGGGACTTATGACCTAAGATGTTGAGTCCCATAGTGCTCAGAGCCATTTTGATTGATGACGGCGATATGCATGTGGGCAGCATTTGGTTTACTGACGAAGCTTATTTTTACCTGGACGGTTTCGTCAATAAACAGAACTGGCGCATATGGGGAACCGAAAAGCCCCATGTTGCAGTCCCATCGTCCCTGCATCCTCAAAAAGTACTGGTCTGGGCCGCCATTTCTTCCAAAGGAATCATTGGCCCATTTTTCAGATCCGAAACGATTACTGCATCTCGCTATCTGGACATTCTTCGTGAATTTTTGGCGGTACAAACTGCCTTAGACGACACTGCGAACACCTCGTGGTTTATGCAAGATGGTGCCCGGCCACATCGCACGGCCGACGTCTTTAATTTCCTGAATGGATATTTCGATGATCGTGTGATTGCTTTGGGCTATCCGAAACATACAGGAGGCGGCGTGGATTGGCCTCCCTATTCGCCAGACATGAACCCCTGTGACTTCTTTCTGTGGGGACACGTGAAAGACCAGGTGTACCGCCAGAATCCAGAAACAATTGAACAGCTGAAGCAGTACATCTCATCTGCATGTGAAGCCATTCCGCCAGACACGTTGTCAAAGGTTTCGGGTAATTTCATTCAGAGACTACGCCATATTATTGCTACGCATGGTGGATATGTGGAAAATATCGTACTATAGAGTTTCCCAGACCGCAGCGCCATCTGTTGTTGAAAATTGTAACTACTGTAATTTCGAAAGTTTGTCTGCCTGAAAATGTACTGTTGTCCCAAGCATATTGCAACAAACGGTGTATTTCTATCGCTGCTCGTTTAGTTTTTATTGCCGTTTCAAATATACCGGTCATTTTTGAAACACCCTGTACGTAGATATATACTGCGCAACGCAATATTTCTATGGGCGTGGTCCTATGTGAAGAGCTATGTTCTTGTCTCGCTCCGACCTCTGCCGTCTCTAAAGATCTCGCTGCCGGGACGTTAAACCCTAATCTTTCTTCCCTCCCTCTTCGGTCTTCCGAAATGAGTTGGCTAATTATGAGTGGTTGTAGAAAGGTGTGGATATGAACTTTGGTCATGGTGCAAGTTGGTATTTTCTCATTAATGTATGATTCATAGAAGTGAAAGAGGTGATGGGTGACAGCAATGCAGGAGTGACGACGTCAGTACTGGCCAGGCATCGAGCGCTGGACCTAGAGACTGATGCTCTCGCATTTGCCCAGATTGTCTTCGAGCCACGCCACACTGCTATACTGGCTGTCCCAAGAGGAATGGGCAATATTCAAGGTTATGACATTCGAAGCAAAAAGGCCTAGTAACTGTGGACTCTCAAAGGCATATCTTAAGAACTACGAGAGCTTCATCTCTTCTACTGCAGGCTCTTTGCTTTCTATGTCTTGAAAGTTGAGAGGTGGTGATATGGATCTAAAGAAAAGAAAACCACCCGTAAACATGGGCTCTAAAGTGCATACCTTAAGAGATAAGAGCACTTGTTCATCTTCGCTACTGTTAAACACGTCTGTGCTCGTAGTTTGGAGCCCATGTTTACTAGACAATTTTTTCTTCTTTTTGTCCATACTACCTCCTCCCAAAATGTGGAAAGCAAAGAGCCTGCAGCAAAACAGATTTGTTTCACCGTATCGAAGACGGAGAAGTGCTCGTAGCTCTTTCTTGCTTCATATGATAATTCCTCTCATATCTATGAATATTAATCATCCATCCTGGGATACGTTGTAGCCGTACATATTATACAAATGTATGTATGTATGTATGTATGTATGTATGTGTGTGTGGGAGTGTGTGTGTAGCTATGTATGACCCAAATATCCTTCTAAACGCTGGACCGATCTGAACCAAACTTGGTACACATATTCCTTACTGTCAGACAACAGTGTCTATGTATGTTCCCAATATCCTTCTAAACCATTGGACGGAGTACAACCAACCTTGGTATACGTTTTCCTTACTGTCAGGCAACAATCGCCGTTGGAGTAAGAACCACCTACCTACCATGGTTCAGGAGATATGACGTCATAAATAATGAGACGCGTAGAAAACTGCCGCACTACGCATGACGTTTAAATTTATTATTTATTTGCTACTAACTCTATTCGCAACATATTTCGCAGAATGTAGCCACATATTCCGCTAATTTTAGCTACAAAAATACACTAATGCTCATAAATTAAGGATAATTGCAGAATGTGGTGGCACACAACGTGGCACTACACAAAACTGGCGCTAATAGCATAGGCACATAGGCAACACACACGACACAGATCTGTAAATCCATGGTATTAGTGATAAGTTGAGAAACCCGTCCCGAAACACATGTGCTACAAAACGCCACTGTTTCCTGCGCATGTACTCCGACGTCAATATCGGATATGATCATCATGCGCACGTACACAGGCCGCACAACGGGTTGGCATGCTCTGGATCAGGTGGTCGAGCGGCTGTTGGGGTATAGCCTCCCATTCTTGCATCAGTGCCTGTGCGATCTCCTGAAGTGTCCTAGGGGTTTGAAGACGTGCAGCGATACTTCGACCGAGAGCATCCAAGACGTGCTCGTTGGGATTTAGGTCTGGAGAACAGGTAGGCCACTCCATTCGTCTGATATCTTCTGTTTCAAGGTCCTCCACGATGGCAGCTGGGTGGGGTCGTGCGTTATCATCCATCAGGAGGAATGTGGAACCCACTGCAGCCCTGAAAAGGCGGACATACTGGTGCAAAATGAGGTCCCAATACACCTGACCTGTTACAATTCCTCTGTCACAAAGACATGCCCGGGTGTACGTGTACCAATCGTAATCCCTCCCCACACCATCAAACCACGACCTCCATACAGGTTTCTTTCAAGGACATTAAGGGGTTGGTATCTGGTTCGTGGTTCATTCCAGGTGAAAACCTGGCGAGAATCTCTATTCAGACTATACCTGGACTCGTCCGTGAACATAGCCTGGGACCACTGTTCGAATGACCATGTACTGTGTTCTTGACACCAGGCTTTACGGGCTCTCCTGTGACCAGGGGTCAGTGGAATGCACCTTGCAGGTCTCCGGGCGAATAAACCGTGTCTGTTCAGTCGTCTGTAGACTGTGTGTCTGGAGACAACTGTTCCAGTGGCTGCGGTAACGTCCCGAGAAAGGCTACCTGCAGTACGCCGTGGCCGTCTGCGGGCACTGATGGTGAGATATCAGTCTTCTTGTGGTGTTGTACGCTATGGACGTCCCGTACTGTAGCGCCTGGACACGTTTCCTTTCTGCTGGAATCGTTACCATCATCTTGAGATCACACTTTGTGGCACATGGAGGGACCATGCTATGACCTGCTGTGTTTGACCAGCCTGCAGTCGCCCTAGTATTCTACCCCTCATAACGTCATCAATATGTGTTCTTTGAACGATTTTCAACACACAGTCAACATTAGAACGTCTGCACACTTACTCGCTGCACCGTACTCTCACATGCACCAACACACCTCTGCTTATATGGACTGCTGCCAGCGCCACTGTGCGACGACCGCAGGTCAAATGCACCGCATGGTCATACCCCGAGGTGACCCGTAACCCGCCCACCAGAGCGTTGTTTCACCTTGTATCAGCATTATCCTTAACTGATGAGCATGAGTGTACTTCATTGTACGACACGTAGTTCAAGACGTATGACATCGTAAACCCTGAGATGTGCGAAAAAAATGCAGTATCATGCCTCAATTTTTAATACATTTTGTTCTTTACTACTAAGACACTCATACAGTCGAGTCAATTCAAGGAAATTTGTGACCAGCACTTCTGACAACTCTCAACTGCGAAGCGCAAACGGCTGTAGGCGAAAACGATAGCCGTCTATGGAGCCATGAAGAAGCGTTGTCATAGAGACGTCTACAAAATCGCGTTATAGACAAGTAAAGCAGTTGTGCCTATACATTTTTACATTCTGTATATTTCTTCGTACGACTACTCCCCAGTTTCAAAGGTGTTTTTTACGAATAAATGCAAATGAAATTTTTTTCGATATTATACTAAAAGCACAGTTTTTTTGTCACCGTTTCTAAAGGGAAATTCGCAAAATGAATTCCCAGGCAATGCCAGGTATGTCAGCTAGTATTTTTATACTGTCAGTGCAATGATTTGTTCAATTTACATGTTCCACATCATAACGTTCATCGCGAATATGATCAAAGAGACATTCAAATAATTAACTGAGATTATGACCCAGATAGACGACGTAGTAGTTAAGAGACTGGACTCCAATTCATTAGGAATGGGTTTTAAATGCCCGTCTTTCTGCCTAAATCTTGTCGATTTATAACCACTTGATCAAGCGAAATTTATGGCTGTATAGATGATTTCTTGGTAGGGAGGATGCAGCATTATATTTTGGAAAGTCATCGATAGATGTAGAAGTAGTTACAGTTGCCCCCCAGGGATATGTGTTTGGACCTTTACTGTTCATGTTGTATATTAATGGCCTTGCAGACAATATTAATAGTAACCTTAAAATTTTCGCAGAAGATGAGGTGACGTATAATGAAGTAATGTCTGAAAAAAGTGTACAAATATTTGTACAGATATTGATTATATTTTAAAGTTGTGCAAACATCGACAATTTTCTTTTACGTTTAAGATATATAAGATTTTGCACCTCAGGGAGCGAAAAAACGTAATAGCCCATGAATGCAACACCAGAGAGTCACAATTGGAGTGGGTTAACTCATACCAATATTTGGGTGTAATACTTTCAAGGATTATAAAATGGAATGATCCTTAGGTTGAGTCGTTGGTGACAGACATAAAGTAAGTTCATTGGTAGAATTCTAGTGAAGTGCAACCTGTCTACAAAGAAGACTGTTAACAAACACATGTATGTGGAACTCGTACCAAACAGAACTAAAAACAGATACTGAAATCATACAATTAAGGGCAGAATTAATGATCACAGATTTGTTTGACCCATGGGAGAGCGACACAGAGGTACTGAAGAAACTGGACTAGCAAACGCTTGATGACAGGCGTAAACTCTACTTCTTACGTAGTTTCGAGAACTAGCATTAAATGATGATCTAGGAACGCGCTTCTGATACCTACGTATCGCTCGTACAGGGTTCGCGAAGATAAGATTAGGCTATTTAAAGCAACTACAGAGGCGACTGAACAATCGTTCTACCCGTACTCCATAACTGAATGGACAGGTAGAAGCTCTAATAATAACTGGTACAGTGGAAAGTACCCTCTGACATGTACATGGTGCAGGCTATGGTACTTGACCGTGAACTTAAATAAATGTAACGTATTGCGCGTGCATAGAAAAAGAAATTCACTACTGTACAGCTACACTATTGATGACAAACAGCTAGAGACAGCGTCAGCCGTAAAATATCTAGGCGTAACTATCCAGAGCGACCTTAAGTAGAATGACATATAAAACTGATAGTGGGAAAACCGGACAGACTCAGATTCATCTGAAGAACCTTAAGTAAATGTAACCCACCCACTAAAGAAGTGGCTTATAAGGCGCTTGTTCGCCCCATTCTCGAGTATTGTTCATCTATCTGGGATCCCTATCAGGTAGGACTGATAGACGAGATAGAGAAGATCCAACGAAGAACGGCGCGTTTCGCCGCGGCATCGTTTAGCTGACGAGAGAACGTTACGGAGATGTTAAACAAACTCCACTGGCAGACGTTACAAGGGGAAGCGTTGTGCATCACGGAGAGATTTACTATTGAAATTTCTGGACAACATATTACTTCGCCCCACAGACAACTCACGTATTGACCACGAGCAGAAAATTTAAGAAATTAGAGTCAATGCAGGGGCTTACTGACAATCATTCTTCTCACGCACTATTCGCGAGTGGAACAGGGTTGGAGGGATCAGATAGTGATACCCAAAGTACCCTCCGCCACACACCATTAGGTGGCTTGCCGGGCATGATGTAGATGTAGATATAGATGCACTTTATAGTGATTTTTAGAGTGTGGATTTAGATATAGATGTAGATACAGTTGGAAGCCGGAGAAGATTTCATCTAGTACTTTACATATGTACCAAATTTGGTGAAACAGCTCCAAGAATTCGAGAGTTATGCTTTAAATGGCACACCTTACAATACTGAGGTGACAAAAGTCATAGGATACCCCCTAATATTGTCGAATCTCTTGTTTTCCAGCTTAGCGCAGCAACTCGACGTGTCATGGACTTAGCAAGTCGTTGGAACCCCCTGCAGAAATACTGAGCCATTCTGCCTTTATAGCAGTCCATTATTGCGAAGGTGTTGCCGGTGTAGAATTTTGTGCACGAACTGACCTCTAGATTACGTTCCATAAATGTTCGGTGGGATTTATGTCGCGCAATGTGGGTAGACAAAGCATTCGCCGGTCGAACTGTCCAGAATGTTCTTCAAACCATTTGCGTACAATTGTGTCCCAGTGACATGGCGCAATGTCATCCATACAAATTCCATCGTTGTTTGGAAACATAAAGTACATGAATGGCTGAATATAGTCCTAAAGTAGCCGAACATAACCATTTCTAGTCAATGATCGGTTCAGTTGCATCGGAGGACCAAGTCCATTCGATGTAAACACAGCTCACCCATTATGGAGCCCCCACCAGCTAGCACAGTGCCTTGTCGACAACTTGGGCCCATAGCTTCGTGGGGTCTGCGCCACACTCGAATCATATCGTCAGCTCTTACCAAATGAAAATACGAATCATCTGACCAGGTCACGATTTTCCAGTCGTCTAGAACCCAACCGATATGGTCACAAGCCCAGCAGATGCGCTGCAGGCGATGCTGTGCTGTTAACAAAGGCAGTAACAGCGGTCATTAACGCCAAATTTCGTCGCACTGTCCTTACAGATACGTTCGTCGTACGTTCCGCATTGATTTCTGCGGGTTGGTTGTCTGTTAGCACTCACAAAAATGGTTCAAATGGCTCTGAGCACTATGCGACTTAACTTCTGAGGTCATCAGTCGCCCAGAACTTAGAACTAATTAAACCTAACTAACCTAAGGACGTCACACACATCCATGCCCGAGGCAGGATTCTAACCTGCGACCGTAGCGGTCGCTCGGTTCCAGACTGTAGCGCCTAGAACCGCACGGCCACTCCGGCCGGCTAGCACTCACAAGTCTACGCAAGCGCCGCTTCTCTCAGTCGCTAAGTGAAGGCCGTTGGTTATTGCGTGATGAGAGATAGTGCATAGAATATGGGATTCTCGACTCGTTCTTGACACTGTGGATCTCGGAATATTTACTTCCCAAACGATATCCGAAATGGAATGCCCCATGCGTCTAGTTCCAAATACCGTTACGCGTTCAGAGTCTAATAATTCCCTTTGTGTGACCATAATCAAATCGGAAACCTTTCCACATGAATCACCAAATAACAGCTCCATCAATGCACTGTTATTTTATACCTTGGGTGTGTGATACTGCCGCCATTTATATATGTGCATATTACTATTCACTTACATTTAGAACCTCAGTGTAATTCTAATCCCACCTCTAGGGGTTAAATACCATCGAGCTTGTTACCAACCAGCCTACCGGCACATAAACTATGAGATCGACTTCAAAGAAGTTTATAAAATCCATGCTATAAGGACCGGCATTTGCGATATGTATTTTATCGGTTTAGGCCGTGATAAAATGTACATTGCTTTGCTAACGTTTCGTCTCTCAGTCTCTGTAGCCTCTGATGATGTCTTTAGCACTGACAGACGGAATAGCGAAGAAAAAGGCCGTGGACCACGGCCTGCAACCTATAAAACAGTTCGTTTTCGCTAATCTTTAAATATAAATCACTTCACATGTCTAAAGGTTCTAGGGATGTTTAACCTCGACAGTATATTATTTCAGAATTATGTTCTATATACGCACTATATTTGATCGAAATTCTTACAGGCGATCCAGAATTAGTAAAAAGTAAAGCTTTGATGTTTTTCGTCTTAATATTTGATGTTGGGGGCTAGAATCTTGGGAAAATATTGTTTCTGCAATGTAATTTAAAGCAATATTTTTAAAAAATAATTTCGCAACTTTGGAGCTCATTTTTTCACAAGACTAGCTTCTATCACCAGAGTGCTAGAGAGGGGCATAGATGTAAGGCCTTCCTAGGCCACCTAGATTTTTTTTTCTCCAAAAAATTGTACACTGTGGTAGATATAAGAAGTGAAGCATACTTCGGATGGAGGATGAGCAGACGTTGCCATAGCTCAGTCATGTGGAAGTAGACTAGAATGTAGCTGAATTGGATAAGAATCAGTAATTTATTTAAACGTATGAGATCGAGTAGATACCTGAAATTCAATTAATACAGAATAAAAATTTCGATGAATTAATATGTCAAAGTCTGAGAGGTTTAATAAATGGCCGAGTAAACTCTTGGACATGTATAAAAGTTCAGGGGTACGTTGAAGTCTGTGACGTTCTCTCGGACTAATTCACTATGT
This sequence comes from Schistocerca nitens, assembly GCF_023898315.1. NCBI lineage: Eukaryota > Metazoa > Arthropoda > Insecta > Orthoptera > Acrididae > Schistocerca > Schistocerca nitens. The sequence continues at coordinate 216,027,571 of NC_064619.1, forward strand.
TAGATCATTTCTTTCTTTCTTTCTTTCTCTCTCTCTCTCTCTTTCGTGTTATTGCTGATACATTGTCTTGTCCATCAGAACGACTGTGTGTTAACACCGCTGTAGTGTTGTTCTTCAGTTGAGAGCGTTACTAAAATATTCTCGTGCAAGCATAGTTTCTAGAAAAAATACTTGAATGTTTTTAAATTAATTAAAACGGATGGTTTTGTATTGAAGAATTTAAGAAAATATATTATTATATTTTTAAAATACAGTCAGTGGACGACAGTCACTAAAGAAACTAGACTTGGATGGAATATTACGAAGTGAGCCGTAGGTGAGGAGGCTTGTTGGACGAAAAATTTTCTGGAAAGGCTGCGGAACGGAAGAGGTGAGGAGGAAAACATTAAACCAAATATCTGGAAAGGGGGGCTGTATGTAGGGGGGGGGGGAAGGAGAGAGGAGGGCTGATATCTAGATTAAGAAGAGTTTACTTTTAAAGCTGGAAAGATATGCAAATGTGTGTAAACGTCTGGAAGGACTTCGAGGTCAGGTAGGGGGAGACTGTTAAAGTTTCGATGGGACGGGATATGGTGTGGGTGAGGAGAATGTCTTGGCTAAACTGCGGCAGAGTACGACTTCTAATAATCAGGGATGTAATGTAGGGTGGTTGGTATTACATTTGCAGGAGCTATACGAAGTTAGATCCGTTCAGTGTGGGAGAGATGAGAGGAGAAGTTAGTCCGATCATACAGACTCCTACTGCGGAAGGGTAGATTGATGCGGAAGGTGAGGCGAAGGATACGACGTTGAAGAATTTGGAGGCCTTGGTATAGTTTTCGTGGAGAGGAACACCAAGTGACGTTGGCATTATAAAGGATTTGGCGGATTAAGGATGTGTAGGTACGGAATGTAGATGGAGGGACTCAATCCCTTCATCTTAGCACACTTTGCCATCTTTAATACGAGTACACAGGACGTTCCAGAAAACGCGGGAAAACAAGAAAAACATCGTCGACGAGCTTTGAGCAATACTTCATGGCCGGCCGGAGTGGCCGAGCGGTTCTAGGCGCTTCAGTCGCTACGGTCGCAGGTTCGAATCCTGCCTCGGGCATGAATGTGTGTGATGTCGTTAGTTAGGTTTAAGTAGTTCTAAGTTCTAGGGGACTGATGACCACAGAAGGTATGTCCCATAGTGCTCAGAGCCATTTGAAAGAAGCCAATACTTCATGAATATGACGCGAAGACAGTAAAGCCATTTATTCCCCAAACGTTTTGCTTGCGAAGTAGCGCCAAAACATATATACCACAGGCTCCAAAATTTTGCTTATAAATTACAGAGTGCATGTAAGTCCCTGTTGTTCGGGCGTCAGTCATATACTATGTAGTATTCAAAGACATGTGACTGACGCCCGAACAACAGGGACTTACATGCATCGAGAATAGAAAATAGTGCATTGAGAATGGCTAGCCACTAGCCGAAATCTGGATTTACGTAATAAAATCTAAAAAAGGACGACTGATTGATGCACTCTATAGCCACATGACAGTCGCTGAGTGCACCCACTTTCCGAATGGAAGGTAACCTGATCCAAAATTTTGCCTATTGCAAATTATTCGAATGGGAAGATCAAATATCTGGGCTTGACACATGCGACTTGTCCTATGTTTCTGATGCCAGTCGTTACTGGTTTACACGAGAAACGTCACAAACTGATATTACTAGTTTCGTTGTAACACCTTAGACATGCAGGATTTTTCACACATTATTTTACGCACTTCTAGAGGTTGTAGAGGGGACTTAGTAGATCAAGTTTGCAGAGGAATCCATCTTCGAAAGCGTCATCCAACGATACTACAGAGCGCCAAAGTTATAGGAATCGGCGCCTGTATTTTTGGAAATTTGTGGTAAGTTCTTATGGGACCAAACTGCTGAGGTAATCAGTCCCTGGGCTTACACACTACTTAATCTAACTTAAACTAACTTACGCTAAGGACAACACACACACCCAAGCCCAAGGGAGGACTCGAACCTCCGACGGGGGAAGCCGCACGAACCTTGGAAGGCGCTCCAGACCGCACGGCTACCCCGCGCGGCTCGGCGCCTGTAATTGTATGTATATACATGGTGATTCCATGATGATGTTATACATAATGAAGGCTGATGGAGGAGGATAAGTGTATCAGTTTGAGATAAGGGTCCGTGGTTCTGAAACCAACGAGTCGAAAGTTACAAGCGGAAACCATTCTCATACCTCCGACAGTGGAACACATGTACCTGTATTGTTGTTGCTAAGAAAGTAGGAGAGGAAACTTTGAAATGTGGTAGTATGGACCAAGACAAGAAAAAATGTCTAGTTAGCGTGGGCTCTAAAATGCATACCTGAGGAGCTATGAACACTTGTTCATTTTCGCTACTGTGGTATGCATTTTGGAGGCCATGTTTACCCGCATTTTTTCTTGTTTTGGTCCATACTAGCCATCTCTGAAAGTTGCCTACCCTATAGTAACGATACATGTATTCCACTGTCAGAGGTATCAGGAAAGTTATCGCTCATAACTTTCGACTCTTTCGTTTCCGGTTCAGGAACCCTTACCTCAAATTAATACATTTTTCCTCATCATATTTCTAACGTCACGGAATCACGTTGTATACACATACATTTTCAAGCACCGTGCCTATAACGTTGGCGCTCTGTAGCGTCGTTGAATGACATTTTCGGAGGATATGGTTTCCTAGGCATAACTTGATACATTAAGTCCCCTCTGCAACCTCTATACCGAGCGACATGGCGCACTGGTTAGCATACTGGACTCGCATTCGTGAGGACGACGGTTGAAACCCGCGTCCGGCCATCCTGATTAAGGTTTTCCGTGTTTTCCCTAAATCGCAAATGCCGGGATGGTTCCTTTGAAAGGGCACGGCCGATTTCCTTCTCCGTTCTTCCCTAATCGGAGTATGGGCACCGTCTCTAATGACCTCGTTGTCGACGGGACGTTAAACGCTAATATCCTCCTCCTCCTTCACTACTACTGCAATGTTAAAAGTTGCGAAAGCAACTTACGGTCACGTAGTCCGTAACTGTCATGTGCCTTCGATTACTACCACAGGTCCATGGAAGCTCAGGGGATTGTCCCCCAAAGCATAATAGTGCCCCCAAAGATGCCCTACACGTTTTGGATAGCCCCTCGAGTTCAAATGGTTAAAATGGCTCTAAACACTTTGGGACTTAACTTCTGAGGTCATCAATCCCCTAGAACTTAGAACTACTTAAACCTAACTAACCTAAGGACATCACACACATACATGCCCGAGGCAGGATTCAAACCTGCGACCGTAGAGGTCGAGCGGTTCCAGACTGTAGCACCTAGAACCGCTCGGCCACACAGGCCGGCAACCCCTCGAGTGTATGACGGCGTATTCGGACACGAAAATCAACCTGGTGTATCAAGAAACATGATTCAACCGACCAGCCGACAAGTTTTCATTGATCCACAGTCGAATTTCAACAATCGCGTAGCTACTGCAGTTGTAACTGATGAGGTCTTTGAGTCTACATGGGAGCACGTTAGGGTCATCTGCTGCAGTTCCCCACGTTCGGCAACGTGCGCTGAAAGGTGAGCTTCGAAAATCTTTGGCCTGTACCAGCATTGTAGTCTGTCGTCAGATCTACCACAGATCGAAGCCTATCGTGTTTTACAGAGAACAGAAGCCTGCAAATTCTGTGGTGAGGCGTGGATGTTCAATACATTGACACCCATTCGTGGTTTCACCATACATCAACGACTTCCCATAGACAGTCACGACAAAAACACGCGAGCAGCCGACTAGCTTCACCGTTTCCGAGATCCTGGCTACCAGGCGCCAGGCTATAACAATCTCACTTTTGTCGAAGTCGCTTATGTCAGTTGATTTCCCCATTAGCGGCCTGTATGGTCACTAGAATGATTCCCCATTCGTCTCAGCTTGGAAGGCCACCAGGCGGTATTCAAATCGCGATGGTCATAATGTTTTGGCATATCAGTGTATGGCTACAAGTATATTTTTACGTGTATTCTGATTCGCCTGTCATGAGCGTATACACTGGTGTCCAAAATTGATGCAACGAAGCACTATTTCCTCGTCTGTGTCTAATTCACGACATAATCTGGTTATCACTGTTAGCATTCAACCGCGAGTCTTATACATATTTTAACAACGCGTTTCAAGAGACAATGCTCTCATCATCAGGTTGTAAAATCTATGTCATGAAGTTAAACGGACTAAAAAGACAAAATACCATCACCAATAGTTGGTAAGTCCATAGAGTAAAACAGAATTAAAAGTATATTGGACTGTGGGTCCTCGTCTTACATTGAAGTTGTTGACACTAGTCAATGGCCGTCCCATAGCTACCAAATATGCTGTCGACTGCGCCGGCTCGGGAGCTGTTGTGGACTGACGTGCCTAGGTGTTGTGGCGTGGTTACAGCCGTGTGCTTGACGGTAACGCTATGCTATTGGGCGCCTCATTTCCTTATTGCATTGGTCTGCCATCGTGAGCCTCTCGCAACTCCGTCATTGGCATGCTACAAGTTTAAAGTCGCATGCCTGCCCTAAAATAATTCTAAAAACCCGCTAAAAAATCTCATTTCTTTAAAGTTATCTTGTACATTTAGGATATTGCTTTGTTTCTTTTCATGGATAGCTATCTCGAATTCCTCTAGTAAATCAAGTTTCCTCCCTTTCTTTTCTACATGCAATATTTCTACGTTGTCTTCTATGCTATTAAGGGGATGGCCTGTTTCATATATATGGTTCGCAACAGCTGATTTGTCATAATTTCCTAACCTGAACGCATCTTTATGTTCTTTATACCGGATCGCGAATGATCTTCCTGTCTGCCCTATATATTTTGCATCACACGTTCTGCACTGAATCTTATAAACTCCCGATCTTTCAAACTTATTTCTCTTCTCGCCAATATCGTGCTTAAGGCTATACCTCACTAGGTTATTAGTCTGAAAAGCTATTTTGACATCGTATGGCTTAAAAATATTTGCTATCTTTTGTGAGACTTTTCCGTAGTATGGCATCGTGATAATTTTCACTTTCTCTCCATCAGGTTTATTCTTTTTGCAGACAGGAAGATCATTCGCGATCCGGTATAAAGAACATAAAGATGCGTTCAGGTTAGGAAATTATGACAAATCAGCTGTTGCGAACCATATATATGAAACAGGCCATCCCCTTAATAGCATAGAAGACAACGTAGAAATATTGCATGTAGAAAAGAAAGGGAGGAAACTTGATTTACTAGAGGAATTCGAGATAGCTATCCATGAAAAGAAACAAAGCAATATCCTAAATGTACAAGATAACTTTAAAGAAATGAGATTTTTTAGCGGGTTTTTAGAATTATTTTAGGGCAGGCATGCGACTTTAAACTTGTAGCATGCCAATGACGGAGTTGCGAGAGGCTCACGATGGCAGACCAATGCAATAAGGAAATGAGGCGCCCAATAGCATAGCGTTACCGTCAAGCACACGGCTGTAACCACGCCACAACACCTAGGCACGTCAGTCCACAACAGCTCCCGAGCCGGCGCAGTCGACAGCATATTTGGTAGCTATGGGACGGCCATTGACTAGTGTCAACAACTTCAATGTAAGACGAGGACCCACAGTCCAATATACTTTTAATTCTGTTTTACTCTATGGACTTACCAACTATTGGTGATGGTATTTTGTCTTTTTAGTCCGTTTAACTTCATGACATAGATTTTACAACCTGATGATGAGAGCATTGTCTCTTGAAACGCGTTGTTAAAATATGTATAAGACTCGCGGTTGAATGCTAACAGTGATAACCAGTATAACGACAACTGCTACCTCGACTCCATAATGGATTATATCAAAACGACATAATCATACTAACTGTCAACAGATGTCCGTATCATCGTCTTCTGCACAGCAGATGGCACTCCGGTCAACAGACAACGACACCAGCGATGACGCCAGGACATCTACCGAACGGGGTAGTTTTTTTCTGGGAAGACCCACATCCACTTTTACCTTCTTCTTGTGCTTAACATTTGACTGCATATGGCATAACGTGCGGCGTAACTTGCATAAATCACTCTGAAGTAGAAAGATCTCCTTCGGTTGACTTTTAGCTTCTCCTTCCCCTTCACGTTTGACTAAGTGGTGCGTAACTAGCGGCGTAACTTGCGCCGTATTTGACTAAACCGTTGTTGGAAAAAAGAGATAGCGGTGACAAACAAATGATTACAATTTCAGAAGAAATGGACAATTTATTCAAGAGAAAGAGCTTCGCAAATTGAGCAAGTCAAAAACGCTTTGGGCCACGTCTGGCCCTTATGCAAGCACTTATTCGAGTTGACACTGATTGATAGAGTTGATTGATGACGTCCTGTGGGATATAGTACCAAAATTCTGTCCAATTGGCACCTTAGATTGTCAAGATCTTGAGATGGCTAAAGAGCCCTGCCGACAATGATTGAAATGTTCTCAGTTGGGGAGAGATCCGGCGATGTTGTTGGCCAAGGTTGGGTTTGGCAAGCACCAAGATATCTACTAGTAACTCTCGCCGTATGCAGGCGGGCATTGTTTTGCTGAAATGTAAGCCCAGAATAGATTTTCATGAAGAGCAACAAAACGGTGGATAGAATGTCATCGACGTATCGCTGTGCTGTAAAGGTGCCACGGATGACAACGAAACGGATCCTGCTATGAAAAGACATGGCGCCCCAGACCATCACTCCTGGCTGTCGGGTCGTTAGGCAGGCGACAGTCAGGTTGGCATCCCACTGCTCTACGGGGCGTCTCCAGGCACATCTTCACCCTGAAATCTCACTGGAGTAGAAATGTCTTCAGTGATGAGTCCCGCTTCGAACTGATCTCCGATTACCAGCGAAGATATGTCTGGAGACGCCCCGGCCAGCTTTGGGATATCAACATGACAGTCGCCCATTATACGGCCCAACAAGTCTTCATAGCAGGACTCCTTTGGTTGTCATCGGCGGCACCCCTTCAGCACCCAAGCAGCTCGGGATTTTGACGATCAGACGCGCCAATTGGGCAGAATTTGGCACGATGTCTCTCAAGAGGATATCCAGCAACTCTATCAATCAGTGCCAAACCGAATAACTGTCTGCAAGGGCCAGAGGTGGACGAACGTGTTATTGACTTGCTCAATTTGCGAAGCTCTTTCTCTTGAGTAAATCATCCAGTTTTTCGGAAATTGTAATCATTTATTTGTATTCACATGCACATCACGTCTACCACTTTCCGTCTTCTTCGTATAATTTCTTCGTGGTGCGTCTTTTTTATCTTAGAGTGTACTTAAAATGTATGATCTATTTTATTGTTCAACTGCTAGTCACAGTTATTGTCCGTACAGGATCCTCTGTGGCTATAGACTGTGCTAGAATACAATTTATATCTAAAATTACACTCGTGGGTTTGTACAGACTTATTGAAGCGTTTATTAAGTGTTGCGGGTATCCTCTTTTTCTCATAATTCTTCACAGTTTCTTTCTATCAATATTCTCGAATGGTATAATGAAACCAATGAATAGTAAGTGGGTATCTCTACTTTACTCGTTCTGTTTTTAGATTGTTTGTTTAATTATAAATACTGCAGCTGTTGTCGACCTGTCCCTGCGAAATACCATTTGTTATCCACCTAATAAACTCTCCCCGTGATGCAGAAAGCCTCTCTTGTAGCGTGTGCTACTGAAGTTTTTTGAGCATCTCTGTAACGCTGCATCGCCTGAAGATGCACCCCATGGAGAAACGTGCTGCTCTTCGTTGCACCTTCTCTGTCTCTTCTATTAATGTAACCCGGTAAATTCCCCGACTTATGAAGAAGACTTAGGAACTGGAGGGACACGTGTTTTGTAAGTCACTTATCTCGTTGGTGAGTTGCGTTTCCTATTGAGTCTACCAATGACCTGAGCCAGGCATCTGCTTTTCGTGCTATTTGTTTTAAGCTGTCATTCCACTTCAGGTCACACCAGATAGTTACTTCTAGGTATTTTATAATAGATGTGGTTTGCACCCAATAGTATCACCGAACAGTGACGGATATTGTCGACTATTGAATGATTATAAATAAAAATGAGTTATCAGTTGTTTATAAATGTACTTTAAATTTTTTGCAATTACACGTAACTGCATTTTTGCCATCGTAACTCATCACAATAAAAAGAGATGAGTGAAATTGGAGAACTTTTGCTGATGTAGCATTCCTCCGAATCCTGATTATACGGAAACTGAGATGAGTCATAACGACCACAGCAGAAATGAAATCTATAAACCAGAATTAAATCAAGCAATGCTGATACTTTATAATTTCTGTTGCGAATGGTCTATTTTGTCTATTTCTTTACCGGTTGTGCTGGTAATCAGGTGCGAACCGTCGTTGGCAAGTAGATAAATTTATCGACTGCCGACCACATTTGTGTCACTACAAATAATTTTGCACTATGTGGAATAATATATATCGGACTTTGTGACGTAAATTGTAAACGCAAAGGTTCGGCTTTTATGAGGTGCGTAAAGCTGGACCTAATGGTGGGGTTGTCGCGCAAACAGACACGTTACGAAACTGATCTCCTTCCAATTTCAGCTACACTGAAAAAGAGAAATCTGTTCGTCATTATTGACAAGTGTTAACACAGTGTTTTGAAAGTGAAACATAACCCAGGGTACAGATTACAGTTATTATTATTCAAGTCGTTAAATGTTAGTTGATTCAAATGGCTCTGAGCACTATGGGACTTAACATCTGAGATCATTAGTCCCCTAGAACTTAGAACTACTTAAACCTAAATAACCTAAGGACATCACACATATCCTTGCCCGAGGCAGGATTCGAACCTGCGACCGTAGCGGTCGCGCGGTTCCAGACTGAAGCGCTACAACCGCTCGGCCACACCGACCGGCTTAAATGTTAGTACGTGGGTGCTTAGATGCTAAGCTGCTGTGGACAAGGACAACTGAGAAGACGTGAGGGAAAAAAAAAGGGAGGCGAATCATGCCTCACTTATTTACAGAAGAATGTCTTGTTTCTTATCAGCGACTGCTGTACAAATATCTAACAATATGTGTGTTTGACATCGAAATCGTTTCGGAAAGGCTATATTGCTAAATTACGAGTAATAGATTACAGCGTTCCAGTGTCAACTACACAGGGTTAACAATAACAAAATTGACACATGCAGGGACGGATTCCTGGATGAAAATGGAGGAGAAAAGGTCTTGTGAACTTGTGTCCGGTAATGCATCCTTGACACGGTCCATGGCGCTGATGAATGACAGTTCCTTTGATTACGTGCCGTGTGTTCCATGTGTGCTGCAGGCTGTGTGATTGACGCAGCGTACTGTAAGTAGAAAAACGGTCCGGTGTTCACGTCGGGAATGATCCGAGATGGTTCGTCTCAATATCCTATAGAGCCCGGTCATCCTAATCTGATGTTCAGACAGTCCACTGCCTCCTTGTACGTTCATCTGAAAGGACCCGTGATCACGTAGACGTCCAAAAAGGGCTTGAAATGTTGTGTGGTGTGGTTAGTGTCTGTGAGTGTACTTGTTTTGGTATAGCCGTGCTGCCTCTCGACCGTTTCCATCTGTCTGGTCGTATACAGACACCATCTCAGCTTGTTCCCGACATGAGTATCGGACCCTTCTGCTGCTTACAGAACGCTGCGTCAATCACACAGCCTGCAACGCACAAGGAACACATGGTCAGAGGAACGCTCATTCGTCAGCGCCATCTACTGTGTCAACGATACAGTTCTTGCTGCGGAACAATGTCCCCGGTCGCGCTGAGTTGTCTGTGCGTAGATTGCATGTCTAAGCTCAGAGAATGCCTGCAACACCGACAATGATGCTAACTGTTTTGTTATCTAAAAAAAAAAATCAAGAACAAAAGCATTTAGCTTGCTGTAACGTGTTAAGTGTCGTATGTGATTAAAAAATCGTGTGGAGTTTTATCATATTTAGTATCTAGAGTGATAAACTTAGACGCTGAACTTTCTAAGCAATGTCTTCACGCTTCCTTCAAAAATGGTTCAAATGGCTCTGAGCACTATGCGACTTAACTTCTGAGGTCATCAGTCGCCTAGAACTTAGAACTAATTAAACCTAACTAACCTAAGGACATCACACACATCCATGCCCGAGGCAGGGTTCGAACCTGCGACCGTAGCGGTCACGCGGTTCCAGACTGAAGCGCCTTTAACCGCACGGCCACACCGGCCGGCTCACGCTTCCTTCCACAGGACTTTTTTCCTTCATGTCCGGTCAGGAATACGTTCCTGCAATTTGTCGATTTTGTTTATGTTCATCCTACATACTAGGTCCCACAAACCTATTAAGTTAATTATTTAATAGATACCATGATAGTATGCTGAAACGGCGGAACAATTAGCTTGCTGTAGCGTGTTAAGTGTCTTATGTGATTAAAAAATCGTGTGGAGTTTTATCATATTTAGTATCTAGAGTGATAGACGCCGAACATTCTAAGCAATGTCTTCACGCTTCCTTCATTTCTTATCAGAAAATAAATTCTTCACTAGGTTTTCCGTGCTTAACAATACTTAATGTCCTGTCCCGTGTTTAACTGTACTTAACGTCTGTGCAGCATGTCACGCTTGCACAGCACAGCATAAAGTACTGTGCACAAGAAAATGCAGCTCAACACAGTCGCAGCTGCAAAAGCGTCACAGTTCTTGCTGCGGAACAATGTCCCCGGTCGCGCTGAGTTGTCTGTGCGTAGATTGCCTGTCTAAGCTCAGAGGATGCCTGCAACACCGACAATGAAGCTAACTGTTTTGTTATCTAAATAAAAACATCAAGAACGAAAGCACTGTGATTAAGACTGAACAGTCTGCTCTTAACAATCAATAAAGAGAACTGAACGGTGAAACCGCGCATTTCCGTTGGCGAATCCTACTCCTTAAAGGTATAAGAGGGTACAGCGAGGAAGGTATTATTTGTGTAATAGGTATGATTCAGTAACAGTTCTATTTTGATAACTGCACCTGTAAGATACTTCTTGAGTTTCGATGCATAACAAACCTAGCGCAGCAGCAGCACTTCTGCCAAGGGAGCCCCCAGTTATCGAGAAGCTCGGTTTGGCGCCAGGCAAGGTAAGCAGTAGCGAGGAGTCGTGCCTCGATGTCAGACTTGAATGGACGATACATGGCCGCGTGCCGTGAGAAGTTCGATAAATCAGTTAAATGTTGCAGTGTTCGTGGACGGGATTAACACCTCATCAATATTAGAAGCGTGCCGTTAGCAAAGTTCGGTAGAAGCCATGTTTACCTTAGAAAAATAAAAAAAGGCTGAAATAAGTGTGAACGTCAGTACGTGTGCGTAGAAACGTTAGAAACGCGTACGGTGCGTTGTACTAGAGACAATAAAATTTTCATTATATGAAGTCAGTGCCTCCTTTCGAATCCTTATCGTATGTATTAGAACAAACTGTGTGTGAAGATTTTTGATGGTAAATATAGTGATATTGATAGGACATGTATTGGCAGCCACACGGTCCCGTCTTAGCCTTCAGGTGCATGTTCCTTGGGAGTAAGATGCCCACTCAAGCTGCGCAGCATAAACATCACTCCGATCGCTGTGGTTATATCAGCACAGCTGGTTTTAGAGCGTAACGTGCCTGTGATACATACGAGTAGAGGAGAAGGTGTCCAACACATCAGAATTGCCTATTCCAAGTCGATTCACATTCGATAATAAAAAGGAACCTCAAATAAAGGATTATAATTATTTCCTGACGATACGATTTTCACCATGCGTGTTAAAATTGCTCCCATGGGTAAAATGCTTTCAAAGGCTTTGGTTCATCACTTTTGGAGGTCTGCGTTCAGAAAATTCAATATCAGAAATAGAGCCATAGTGTGGTCTAAACTGACGAGTAGAAGTGAATGAATTAGTGTCGAAAATGAATTAATTAGTGGCTCAAATGAATTGCATGAAATTATAAAAAAAATTAACATCTAGGACAGTGGTTCCCAATTCTTCTGAGACCATCACCCACCAGTGCAAACAGATATTAGTTATTACCTTACCTCCCTCCCGCCCCTCCCCCCCAATCCTCTTCTTCCAATATCACCAACATTAGCAACTAACTTAACTTCAAAAACTAAAATTCTTTGAACTCATTCATTTTTAAAATCGCGAATGGTAAGCATTTATTTTTTGTCACTGTTTTATTAAAACTGGGACTGATGAATCAATAAGATTATTGGTACTGTTTATTTCACAACAATTTATAGAATGATGAAATTTATCTCAGAAAAGAAAGCTAACTATCCGCACTGAGGGTAGACACTTGTCAGAAAACATGCTTCCTATGTACAACTCCTCTCCTTAGCGACACATATTTCGCCTACCCCCATGTACGCCAGGTAATATAAACCAAATTAAAAGGAGTCTATATACTTTCACCTACTGGTTGTAAATCACTTGACTGGCGGAAATTGGAAGACTTCAGGCTGCCAATGTTTTGTGTGTGAACACTGCCACTAATAATAATACAGGGTGACACAGAATAACGGGAATGTTTGAAATGAGTAGTGGCAGCCATGGGCAGGTGGCAGCACTGCGGGTTCGTGACAGTTTGCGACTAAACAGTCCGCCATTACAGTAATAATGGATCAGTGGAACGGACAACAGCGTGCGTTAGCAATAAAAATGTTTTATAAAAACAGTGATAGTTTGGTAGCGGCGCAGAGGAAGTTTCGATGTTTTTATAATTTAGGGCGTCATGATCCCTTTCCGTCGAAACACGAAGTAAAATGTTGAATTAATAACTTTGAAGAGACTGGATCTGCCCTCAAGAAGAAAGCAACAGGACGACGAAGAAGTGTGCGCTCTCCAGTGAACATGATGTACGCGAATCTGTCTTACGGAGCCCACGGCGTTCAATTTTCAAGCAAGCAGCAGTGGTTGGAATGTCCCGCGAGAGTGTTGGCAGAATTCTTCATCTTGATTTAAAATTTCATCCGTACAGACTACAGATGGTGCAACAATTAAAGGACAACGATTACCGGTTACGATTACGATTCTATCAACAAATGATAACAAAAATAAACAATGATGATGAATTTCTAAACAAGTTGTGGATGCCAGATGAGGCACATTTTCATCTCAAAGGTTATGTGAATAAACAGAACTACCGTTACTGGGGCAAACACAAATCCTAATGACGTTCATGTGCGCACTTTACACGCTAGTAAAGTGACATGATGGTGTGGTGTTTCATCACATGGGATTATCGGACCGTATTTTATCGCAAATGAACAGGGAAACACAGTAACTGACAATGCCGACCGTTACGTGGAGATGTTACGAACTTTCGTTACACCTGCATTGAACAGCTTTCCAAACGTTCTATAAGCCTGGTTTCAACAAGACGGAGCGCCATCACACACTGCACGGGAGTCAATGGCATATGAGCGAGAATTGTTTGGCAAGCGTGTGATCTCACGATTCGGTAACATTCCATGGCCCCCTAGATCGTCAGATTTATCTGTTTGTGATTTTTTCTTGTGGGGCTACCTCAAGAGCAAAGTCTACACGACTCGATCAAGAATCCTGGATGAGTTAGAGAATTCGGGATACAATTCACAGTATCCCAGCTGAGATGATGCAGCGGTCAATGAGGGATCTCAACAGCAAATTTCACAAATGTATTCGTACAGGAGGACGCCATCTAAAGGAAGTAATTTAAAAAAATTATAAATGACATCAATGATTCGTAAATGGCAAAGATGTAAGGTTTCAATTACTATGAATGCAATTTCTTTCCTTCATCACTGCTAGGTTTATTGGAGTGTGGAAGTGTTCCCGTTTTCCTGTGCCACACTGTAACAATAATAATAATACTGTGTAGGTCCCACAGCAGAGTAGTACAATGGTCTGTTTTGTGTTGTGCTGTAATTAATTTATTTTTGTGAAGTGAATATTGAAGCAAATTTTGATCTATTCTGGGAACTACCAATAACGTGGAGAAGGCATTTCCATGAGATATTGAAGCATACTGGATCTGATATATATATCTCTCAATTTCACTGTCAAAGATGCATGGAACAGAACATGTGTATAGTGGATGGACTATGTGAGGAAGATAGTTTTCATACATTCGTTTCACAAGCTGTACCTTACGCAAGCATTTGAAAATAAATAACATCTGATAACTTATGTAATTAGCATTACAGTCTTACAAAACAGTGATAATAGTAATGATCTTTGAAAAATAATTCAATTTTGTGACCAAAATATAGTAGAACCCTTTTGTTTTTACCCCTCAGAAAATTACATTTTACGCTTCATGGAGCTACTGATCTCGGAACTCGGCCAAAACGTTATTAAAGAAAAAATTAATCAAATCATGAACATTTACGAAAAATTAAAATTGTGTCTGACGACGACTTGCATTCAGGTGCCCGCCCGCTAAAGGCAAGAATTGTACCGAGTTAAAGCCCGATACACAATTTTAGTTTTTACCGCAGTGCATTCTCTCTGTCGAAAACTGTCATTCCTAAATAAGAAAACGAAAGTTCCCTGTGTTGTGCTATGCATGGTGTAACGTAATTAATAGCAAAATCTAACACGGGGAAAACATGCTAATAGAAGTATACAGGGATCCGCAAACGAGTCGATTGCGAGAAAATTGCAAATGTCGGTTTACGAACTGCCACTGATTTCAGTATGAAGTATTGTGCTAGGTAGTACAAATATTTTTGAAATGTAAACATTTCTATTAAATCCCATTTATTTGGTCTCAAATTTGGCGTAAACCAATATGTAAGCCGTAGAAATCGAAGGTACTCCTGTCCATCATGTTTTCTGGGAAGGGTGTGTGGCCCAAATGAGACGTACCCTTAGTCCGCAATCCACAAATGCAATGAGCAGTATTGTTGATGTGGCATTTGGTTAACGTATGTTGCTTTACGTCGAATTTGGGCCCATTTAATTGGAAAGTTAATCGCAAACTTTACATATCAAATATATTTCTACTAACTAGCACAAAATTTGTATTTCTAAACGGCTGAAAACACCGATCGGAGTTGCGGGTTGCCTACCTAACGGCTTCCAAAGACAACAAAAATTTGATTTGAAGAAATTCATGTAATAATTGACCTAATTTAAAAATTTGAAATGCTGTGATCTATCTACACTCCTGGAAATGGAAAAAAGAACACATTGACACCGGTGTGTCAGACCCACCAAACTTGCTCCGGACACTGCGAGAGGGCTGTACAAGCAATGATCACACGCACGGCACAGCGGACACACCAGGAACCGCGGTGTTGGCCGTCGAATGGCGCTAGCTGCGCAGCATTTGTGCACCGCCGCCGTCAGTGTCAGCCAGTTTGCCGTGGCATACGGAGCTCCATCGCAGTCTTTAACACTGGTAGCATGCCGCGACAGTGTGGACGTGAACCGTATGTGCAGTTGACGGACTTTGAGGCGTATAGTGGGCATGCGGGAGGCCGGGTGGACGTACCGCCGAATTGCTCAACACGTGGGGCGTGAGGTCTCCACAGTACATCGATGTTGTCGCCAGTGGTCGGCGGAAGGTGCACGTGCCCGTCGACCTGGGACCGGACCGCAGCGACGCACGGATGCACGCCAAGACCGTAGGATCCTACGCAGTGCCGTAGGGGACCGCACCGCCACTTCCCAGCAAATTAGGGACACTGTTGCTCCTGGGGTATCGGCGAGGACCATTCGCAACCGTCTCCATGAAGCTGGGCTACGGTCCCGCACACCGTTAGGCCGTCTTCCGCTCATGCCCCAACATGGTGCAGCCCGCCTCCAGTGGTGTCGCGACAGGCGTGAATGGAGGGACGAATGGAGACGTGTCGTCTTCAGCGATGAGAGTCGCTTCTGCCTTGGTGCCAATGATGGTCGTATGCGTGTTTGGCGCCGTGCAGATGAGCGCCACAATCAGGACTGCATACGACCGAGGCACACAGGGCCAACACCCGGCATCATGGTGTGGGGAGCGATCTCCTACACTGGCCGTACACCACTGGTGATCGTCGAGGGGACACTGAATAGTGCACGGTACATCCAAACCGTCATCGAACCCATCGTTCTACCATTCCTAGACCGGCAAGGGAACTTGCTGTTCCAACAGGACAATGCACGTCCGCATGTATCCCGTGCCACCCAACGTGCTCTAGAAGGTGTAAGTCAACTACCCTGGCCAGCAAGATCTCCGGATCTGTCCCCCATTGAGCATGTTTGGGACTGGATGAAGCGTCGTCTCACGCGGTCTGCACGTCCAGCACGAACGCTGGTCCAACTGAGGCGCCAGGTGGAAATGGCATGGCAAGCCGTTCCACAGGACTACATCCAGCATCTCTACGATCGTCTCCATGGGAGTATAGCAGCCTGCATTGCTGCGAAAGGTGGATATACACTGTACTAGTGCCGACATTGTGCATGCTGTGTTGCCTGTGTCTATGTGCCTGTGGTTCTGTCAGTGTGATCATGTGATGTATCTGACCCCAGGAATGTGTCAATAAAGTTTCCCCTTCCTGGGACAATGAATTCACGGTGTTCTTATTTCAATTTCCAGGAGTGTATTAAAATGTTTGATCTTACGTTAAAGGCTGAACACAGTAAGCCAAGTAGTGAATCTAGAAACTATGTCTCGCAGCAGTGGAACTGACGAGACGGCCGATGTGACCGGCCGGTTCTAGGCGCTTCAGTCAGAAACCGCGCT
Source organism: Schistocerca nitens (assembly GCF_023898315.1). Classification (NCBI taxonomy): domain Eukaryota; kingdom Metazoa; phylum Arthropoda; class Insecta; order Orthoptera; family Acrididae; genus Schistocerca; species Schistocerca nitens. The sequence goes on from NC_064619.1 coordinate 216,044,312, forward strand.
GCTGCTACGGTCGCAGGTTCGAATCCTGCCTCGGGCATGGACGTGTGTGATGTCCTTAGGTTAGTTAGGTTTAAGTAGTTCTAAGTCTAGGGGAGTGATGACCTCAGAAGTTAAGTCCCATAGTGCTTACAGCCATTTGAACTATTTGAGTGTAACTATCTCCATCTAGTATTTAAGAATGAGGGTATTTAGCGACTCCCAACAGACTTAACTACAAATAATTTCAAACCTTTTCGAAACTTTCTGGCTGACTCTTCCGCCCCCCGACCCCCCCCCCCTCCACACACACACACACAGACAAAGTAATGGAAGGAAAAATGTTTATTGCTTACTACTTTGCCCCTGCTCAGGAGTTATGACGTCATACACATTGAGATGAATGAGAAACTGTTTTACGAACTTCTAGCATGCTGAAGCAGCTGTGGGTCAACAACTTCTGTTAACCAGTGCAACGAAAAACCAGTCCAAAGTTGCAAATTTCACTTCTTTTGTTCACTCGATGACTGGTTCGGAACGGTACCCATTTTCAAATCATTGTAATGTAATCAAAAAATGGTATTTCCGAAAATGCAAAACCGTGTCAAAAATGTGCAAACGAACAGTTACAGCGGCCCTAAACTAGTCATCTAGTGAATAAAAAATAGGGGGAAATTTGTAACTTTGGACTGGTTTTTCGTTGTACTGTAAAACTGTTTTGTACGTAGGGGTTAGATTCTTTACAGAATGAGGGATGGATACGGGGGAGGCTTGGGGGTTTAGTAGATTCATACTAATGTTACTACTTGCTCGTAACCACAAATTCGCAGTTATCTCGCACGTTTACTGGAACGGCTTTGCTGCTGTAATCGTGTACTTTTCACCCGTCTTATTTTTCGCAATTAATAGTGATGCATGCTTTACATTTGGGCAGTTTTGTGAGCATCAGAAAGCCCTTGAATCAACCAAAGTAATAAATTATGAAATTAAGAACTGCATGAAAAATATTAAATTGCAGTTCGACATTTTGATCAAGTAATGACCTGTAGCATGCAAAGTTTCGTTGCTTGATTGTAATATTTCTATATATTTTTTAGCTTCTTATTTCTTTTGTCAGAAGGATGAAAACGTTGACAGACACCTACGAGCATTGTCACTCACTGGCTCAGATAATATTCGCTATTGCGTGTCCGTCATTTTTTTTTTTTTTTGCAGTTTATTGTAATTAGATTAGTTTGCCGAATTAAGTCATACACAATCTTTGCTTTATGTAATTTCAGTTTTATGCACAAGTTAGTAAGTTCGTAAAACACACCACTCCTGCAAGGCTGTAATTTTAGCTTCATGGAAGACACTGTTTATTTTTATGTACTTATTGCAATAATCATACATCTACGTTGTGATCTTGTTTTTTCTGTGTGGGTTTGCAATGCGTCATGTCTAGTTTATATTGTCCGGTGCAAGGAAAACTGTTCCAAGGTGGCGTACAATGACACAATTTAAACATAAAAGAAGAGACAACCATTTTATTGGCTACACAAAGAAGGGAGGTAGGAGTGGTCACATGTTTGTTTCACTCACAGGAGAGCGGCACGGAAAATTTAAAACTCCTGAATTGGCAGGCTATTGAAGTCCGCAGCAAATAATTACGCGAAAGGCTTATTACAAAATTCCAAGAACCGTTACTAAGCGAAGAATCTAGAAACATTTTTCAGCACTCAAGATTAAACTAGTTACAACTTACACAGAGCTATTTAAATAGTCATTCTTGCAGCTCTCCATTCCTCATTCGAAAGGCAAGAAACTCTTAACATATGGTATAATGCTAAGTGCCCTATGCCATGCACTTCACAGTGGTTTGCAGCGTAAGTAAGTAGACTGTATCCCTTCCGTTGTGCACGAAATGACAGAAACACAGAGGTTGTTAAAGCTGGAATTTAACTGATTTTCAAAAAGCGCCCACAGTGATCCCCACGCTGTTTCCAGCTCGGCGGCGCGAGTCTTACTGACTGAATCCACGTCGCTCACAGTGACTCGGCATGAAGGCGGCCCGTGTGTCCCTGAGGCCTGCGGTGACCAATGGGAACTCGGAGAGCGAGGCACACCTCCCTGTGACGAAGTTCCGCTGTAGGCAGATGCGGAGCAGGCGTAAAGCCAACGTGTGACGTCATGAACCTTACAAAATACAGTTTGTAAAAGCTTTTAAATTTCCGAATTTCTCTACTAAGTTCCAGACCGTAAAGTAGCATGAAGACTAGCACTCTCGTAAAAGGCAAAGGATTTCTAGGTGAACGGAACTGGAGAACAGTGATTGTTAGAGCTCTAAGTTCCATAAGATTTAAAATAATTTTCTATCTCGAATGCATATTTTAGAACTCGTCACTATGTGTCAGTCTTCCGTTACAAGATTTCCTCTTCCGACTTTCTAAACTTCACGACACATTTTCTAAGGACAAACTTGTGAAGAAATCGTAAGACAGAATTTCCACATACAGTATACGACAAAACACTACGGTACAGTTCTCTTGTTATGGTGCTACACCTTTTCACGTATGCACCAAACGCTAATATCTTATTAATATTGCCTACAAGCATTGTAGCTTAAAATATTTTTCCAGTGCATTTCTCCTGTTCCTCTTCGCTAATAATCTTCGTAACGTTGTTGTTGTTATAGTCTTCGATTCGAAGAGCAGTTTGATTCAGTTCCCCACGTTAATTTATCATGTGAAAGTTTCTTCATCTCTGCATAAATACTGGAATCTGTGTTATCTTTAAGCTGCTTACTGTATTCATGCCTAGGTCTCCTTCTACTACTTCTACCCCTCACAGTTTTCACCAGTACTGAACTAACGATTTCTTGATATCTCACGGTGTATCCTATCAACCGATCCTTTCTTTTAGACAAAAATAATTTCTTTTCTCCCCAGTTGGATTCAATACCTCCTCATTAGTTGCGCGATCTACGCATCTAATCTTCAGCATTATTCTGCAGCACCACATTTTGAAAGCTTCTGTTCTCTTCTTGTCTCATTTGCTTATCGTAGACGTTTCACTTCCAAACAAGCCTAATTACACACAAATAACTTCAGAAAAGACTTCTTATAGTTTAATTTTTGCTCGATCTTAACAGATTACTCATTTTCCGAAACGCTTTTCTTGCTATTGTCAGTCAGCATTTTATATCCTCTCTACTTTAGCCATCATCACTTATTTAGTTATCCACATAACAAAATTCGTGTAATACTTAAATGTGATTAATTCTATAATCTAACTCCTCGGCAGAGCCTGATTTAATTCGACTGTATTCCCTTATCCTTATTTTACTTCTGTTGATATTCATTTCAGCATTCCGTTTTAAGTCACTATACATCCCGCCTACTGCTCTTCCAAGCCCTTTGCCGTCTCTGGCAGAAGTACGTTGAAAGTAGCAAACTTCATAGTTTAAATTTATTTTCTCTCAACTTAAGTTCATTTCCCAAATTCCTCCAGGATTTCCTGTACGTCTTACTCAGTTGTTGTTGTCGTGGCCTTCAGTCCAAAGACTTGTTTGATGCAGCTCTCCTGCTACTCTATCCGGTGCAAACCTCTTCATCTCCGAGTACCTACTGCAATCTAGAGCCCTCTGAATCTGCTACTGTATTCATCGCTTGGTCTCCCTCTACGATTTTTACCCCCCTCCCCAAGCTTCCTTCTCGTACTAAATTGGTGACCTCTTGATGCCTCAGAACGTGTCCTACCAACCGGTTCTTTCTTTTAGTCAAGCTGTGCACATCTTTCATTTTTTCGCATTTCTGTTCAGTAACTCCTCATTAGTTACGAGATCTACCCATCTAATCTTCAACTTTCTTCCGTGGCACCACATTTCGAAAGCTTCTATTCTCTTCTTGTCTGAATTGTTTATCGTCATCTTTCTCTTCCATACATGTCTACACTCCATAAACATACTTTCAGGAAGGACTTCCTGACCTTTAAATCTATACTCTATGTCTACAAATTTCTCTTCTTCAAGAATACTTATCTTGCCATTGCTAGCCTACATTTTATATCCTCCCTACTTCGACCATCATCAGTTATTTTGCTTCCTAAATAGCAAAATTCATTTACTTCTTTTAAGTGTATCATTTCCTAATCTAATTAGCTCAGCGTCACCTGATTTAATTAGACTACATACCATTATTCTCGTTTTGCATTTGTTGATATTCATCTTATAACCTCCTTTCAAGACACTGTCCATTCCGTTCAGCTGCTCTTCCATGTCCTTTGCCGTCTCTGGCAGAATTACAATGTCGTCGGCAAACCTCAAAGTTCTTCTACACGCATTTCAATTCCTACTCCAACTTTTCTTTGGTTTCCTTTGCCGCTTGCTCAATATACAGATTGAATAACAGCGGGGACAGGCTACGACCCTGTCTCACTCCCTTCTGAACCACGGCTTCCCTTTAATGCCCCTCAACTCTTATAACTACCATCTGCTTTCTGTACAAACTGTAAATAGCCTTTCGGTCCCTGTATTTTACCCCTGCCACCTGTAGAATTTGAAAGGGGGTATTGCAGTCAACGTTGTCAAAAGGTTTCCCTAAGTCTACAATTGCTATAAACGTAGGTTTGCCTTTCCTTAACCTATCTTCTAAGGTAATTCGTAGGGTCAATGTTACCTCGCGTGTTGCTACATTTCTCCGGAATTCAAACTGATGTACCTCGAGATAGGCATGTACCAGTATACAAATTCAATATCATCGAGGTACATGGCTGGCTCTAGACTACTGAGGTTAGTGCTTCAGTAGCTTGTAGAATTATTGTTGGAGTGTGTACGACTGGACAGATAGTAGTAATGAGGGGAGGAGGGTGAGCCAGCAGATATACAAGCCAAGCCCACGCCGGCGACGGGAAGGCCGAGGCTTATGTAACGCCGCGTGCTGTGAGGACCCGAGCGCAGCAGCCAAGGCTGGTGACGCGGCGCTTGTTGTGTATCTCCGTCTCTCTCTAGCGTCGGCCGTGACTCGTCGAGTTGCAGGACGCCCTTCCCTGCTGTTCTTCTGTTGCAGCCACGTCATCCACGTACCGCACTGAGAACACCGACGTACCTTGCGTGTAGAGTATCTTGGTACAAATTTTTGCGTTCCGATTGGATCTTAAAAGTTGCTCAGGTTCTATTCAGATAGTTTTGTTAAAAATTACTAGTGCGTTGAATGAACTTTTTTCTAGCGTCAAAAGAAAGTATTTTGTTTATCGTTTCGTTTTCCGATTGAATTACCACGGCCAGGGAAGTACATTTCCCGGTACTGTGCGTGTGCAGCGGGGACGGGGGGCGGGGTCGACGAGGTTGGGGGGGGGGGGGTCTACTTACAGACGATTTCCTACCACGTCCTTGTCTTGCTCCACCTTTGCCTATCTCGAAGTTGGCAAGACGCAGATTTACTTTTCATTTATCTACTGTCGAAGCACAGATCGTCACATCTCATGTGTTTAATAAATATGGTCAGTTTCAATTATTGGTCCTAGACTGCTGTTCAGTCACTTCTCCGTAATAAGTTTCCTTCGAGGAGTCCTACCCATCTCCATATACTTCCGTACACTCAATTCCATTCCTTCTGCAACTGTAGAAGAGAAATATGGGAATTTAGTATTTATATGTTACTTCCTGTACGCTTTCGATCCAAGAGACATATCGCTGACTCAAGTAGCAACGGGAATGCTATGGCCATTCAAGAATTCAGCTTATTAAGTTATGTGAGTGTTATTTCGTTTGGTTTAACGTAATATTCCTTTGATTACAAGATCGTGAAACCATATCAGTACTGGTAAAGGGACCTCAGTGCGGATGATGGATTTATTTTTCAACAACGAATTTGGATTAACAATGGAAGGTCTCGAATAAAGTAGATCAATACTTCGTTGAAAGTTGTACACATGACAGAAGAAGCCGACACCGATGAAGACTATTTGGCGAGCGATGGAACGGCAGCTGGTAGAGCATTTGCCCGCGAAAGACACAGTCAAAATTTTCCAATTTTAATCTGCCAGGAAGTTCTGAATCAGCTCAAATTTCGCAGAGCGAAAATTCACTGTGTAAATTACTACTCCTTGTCCGTCGTCTACGCCGACGTAGCTGTCTACATTATAATGTCTCTGGCCGACAAAATGAAGTGGGCATTCGAGGTATTCCACAGTACGGAACGTTGATGGGCCTGTGACACTTTCCTGACATCTAGGAGCTCAGAAAGAGCTATTAATAGTATGATGAAATATATGATTGTGCGATGAAATATTGAAATAGCTTTTTCGAAATGATCAGCGCAGGTGAAAAACAAAAATCTCAAAAGACGGCAGAAGGAAATTCTATGGCAGTTGGAAATACTACAGACAGTGAACACACGGTTTGAAATGCATACTGCTGAGAAAGGGTAGTGTATTTAGTGCAATATGAACACCAATGTCGAGTAGGACATCCTGGACTGTATAGGATAACCAGATGCATTTGCTTTGCTGCCATGTGCGAAGAAAGGAGCACACAAAATCAGCAGAGTTAAGGAGGCAGACATCAACCTTTACATTTGGAAAACAAAATCAGTCGATAAGAAATTTAGTGTCCACATGAGCAATGCGGTCTAAATATCGCAGATGCCCTCGTGGGCACTGAACGGAAATAGTCACGTGGCTCCAAATTAATTCATCTTTTGACATGCGGTACATCGCCCGAGATTGTAGTTACACCTTGACGAAAGTTGGGTGCTAGGGCGCAAAAGAGTGTTACTAAGTTTCGCTTCCACTAGAAAGCTCCTTCTAATAGTATGAGGATATGTGACACTGTTAACGGCATTCTGCGAGTCAGATGGGGACGTTACGCTTGACGTTCTCCTTCGAACTATTCGAGAGGAGTACGCTATATGACAGCATCTCCTTTCTATTTATAACAGCAGAAACACAACACTACACTGAAGAAGCACTCATGACAGTCATGTACATAACGCTGTTAAATACTGCACCTGACATTTCAAGACACGTCGGGGGAAGGCAAAGGAAAAATCAATTCCATTTAGCCCAGCGTTCGATAAATGGTAGCAGTTTTGGAAACCAATTTCATCACTAAAGAATTCCTTCTTTACGATTAATTTGAGTTCGTGCCGATTTCCGAGTGGAGCTACGGCTGCCATCATGAAAATATGTCGAAATTTTTGCACCTTTTCCAGTTTTCCTAAGCTCTTAATTCAAAGGTACACCGATACATATAATATCGAACATTAAATTCTGAGTCTACTAAGTACTAATACGATTCAGTCTGATGAAAGGGAGCTGTAGAAACACTATATATGAAAAAAGGTAAGCTTTCCAAATTTTATCGAAAAATCGCTTTTGACTCCACAATACGTACAATATCTATGACACGACAACGTTTGAAGGGAAGTGAGAGGGAGGAGGTTTTTGACACGGTGATTCCTTCGATTATTACTTGCCGACAAGTGATTATCGAAAGGATCGTTGTGTTGAAAATCTACTAACACCAGTCATTGAATGCTAGCCCCAATTTTGACTACACCAAAGGTGGGAATGTTCCAGCATGACGGTCAGTGCCCTGAAGATGGCTTAATTATATCGACGAAACTGGTTGCTCAATAAAAACAACAATCTGAAATTTATAAGGCTGAAAGGTGTCTGATTAGACATTCTGGAGCGATTTAGAGTGCGACGATCACATAAAAGTAATCACATATAAGGGAAATGCTAGATGGTTTCATTGGAAGAATCCTCACATAGTGTCGTACGCCCACAAAGGAGGTTGCATACCTGAATGTTGCTCGTTAGTCTGGGATCAGTACCAGATAGGACTGACAGACGAAATAGAAGAGCAGCGCGTTTCTGTATAAGTTCATTTAGAAAGCACGACAGCACCAGGGAGATACAAAGCCAACTCTAATGGCACACGCTACAAGTGACGCATTCTGCATCATTGGGTTTTTTTTAATGTTAAAATTTCGAAAGCGTATGTTCCTAGAACTGTACCAATATATTGCTTCGTCCTACATACATCTCGCGGCAAGATCGTGACTGTAAAATTAAGATAATTTCGTGGTCACACGAAGGCTTACCAATAATCGCTCTTCATGCGCACCGGTAGCGACTGGATATGCAAAGGTCAAATGGGGCAGTGATACACAATGTACTTTCGGAACCCATAAGGCTGGTTTGCGGAATATGAATGTAGAGGGTAGATTTAGGTTTTCACCCGACGCTCAGTTCCTGAGTATAACGCTGACCTTGAGAAAGCAGCAGTTCGCTGGAAACCGTTGCCATTCATCCTCCACGTCTCCCCGTCACCGACCTTGCATACCGCACCGCCAGTGACGGCGTGCTTGCGCGCTGGTCTACAGTGCGGGCTCCCGATTCGCAGTGACTGTGAGATAGCAGTGCGGGTGACGCAGCACGGAGCGCGGCAGATATAAGCAGCGGCCGCAGCCTTCCCAAGTCAGTCTGCACACCACCGGCCACCAGAACAGAGGCACAGAGGCACAGAGGCAGCAGCATGAAGCTCGAGAGCATCGTACCCAACTTCAAGGCGCCCTCCACGCAGGGGCCCCTGGACTTCTACAAGTGGAAAGGCGACTCGTGAGTACTCCAGCTGCAATACTCACATTTCTGTGTTGTTCGTCATTCTACGGAATACCACGATTTTCATCTCTCAACATGTCCTGTATCAACAAAATAATAGCCGTATACGTCAAGCTCTTCCGCCGTTTACTACAGAGTATTTAATGGTTTCTCTCCCATTTCTATTCTACGCATTATCGGTAAATTAGGTCTACATCTACATCTACTTCTATACTCCGCGAGCCACCTTACGGTGTGTGGCGGAGGGTACTTATTGTACCACTATCTGATCCCCCCTTCCCTGTTCCATTCACGAATTGTGCGTGGGAAGAACGACTGCTTGTAAGTCTCCGTATTTGCTCTAATTTCTCGGATCTTTTCGTTGTGATCATTACGCGAGATATATGTGGGCGGTAGTAATATGTTGCCCATCTCTTCCCGGAATGTGCTCTCTCGTAATTTCGATAATAAACCTCTCCGTATTGCGTAACGCCTTTCTTGAAGTGTCCGCCACTGGAGCTTGTTCAGCATCTCCGTAACGCTCTCGCGCTGACTAAATGTCCCCATGACGAATCGCGCTGCTTTTCGCTGGATCATGTCTATCTCTTCTATTAATCCAACCTGGTAAGGGTCCCATACTGATGAGCAATACTCAAGAATCGGACGAACAAGCGTTTTGTAAGCTACTTCTTTCGTCGATGAGTCACATTTTCTTAGAATTCTTCCTATGAATCTCAACCTGGCGCCTGCTTTTCCCACTATTTGTTTTATGTGATCATTCCACTTCAGATCGCTCCGGATAGTAACTCCTAAGTATTTTACGGTCGTTACCGCTTCCAATGATTTACCACCTATGGCATAATCGTACTGGAATGCATTTCTGCCCCTATGTATGCGCATTATATTACATTTATCTACGTTTAGGGAAAGCTGCCAGCTGTCGCACCATTCATTAATCCTCTGCAGGTCTTCCTGGAGTACGTACGAGTCTTCTGATGTTGCTACTTTCTTGTAGACAACCGTGTCATCTGCAAATAGCCTCACGGAGCTACCGATGTTGTCAACTAAGTCATTTATGTATATTGTAAACAATAAAGGTCCTATCACGCTTCCTTGCGGTACTCCCGAAATTACCTCTACATCTGCAGATTTTGAACCGTTAAGAATGACATGTTGTGTTCTTTCTTCTAGGAAATCCTGAATCCAATCACAAACCTGGTCCGATATTCCGTAAGCTCGTATTTTTTTCACTAAACGTAAGTGCGGAACCGTATCAAATGCCTTCCTGAAGTCCAGGAATACGGCATCAATCTGCTCGCCAGTGTCTACGGCACTGTGAATTCTTGGACAAATAGGGCGAGCTGAGTTTCACATGATCTCTGTTTGCGGAATCCATGTTGGTTATGATGAAGGAGATTTGTATTATCTAAGAACGTCATAATACGAGAACATAAAACATGTTCCATTATTCTACAACAGATTGACTTAAGCGAAATAGGCCTATAATTATTCGCATCTGATTTATGACCCTTCTTGAAAATGGGAACGACCTGCGCTTTCTTCCAGTCGCTAGGTACTTTACGTTCTTCCAGAGATCTACGATAAATTGCTGATAGAAAGGGGGCAAGTTCTTTAGCATAATCACTGTAGAATCTTACGGGTATCTCGTCTGGTCCGGATGCTTTTCCGCTACTAAGTGATAGCAGTTGTTTTTCAATTCCGATATCGTTTATTTCAATATTTTACATTTTGGCGTCCGTGCGACGGCTGAAGTCAGGGACCGTGTTACGATTTTCCGCAGTGAAAATTAAATCCGCTACATTTATTTCGCAAAAAAAAGTTTTGCTGTCCTCGTCGTTTTACTATCGAGAAAAGCTATCCTCCCGATAAGAATCTGTCTTCTTCAACCACTTACGTCTTGTAGTATCACAAATCCCCCAGCTGCGACATAACGCAATCCGTTTGATTCCGTGCTTGTAATAGTATTGTAATTTTTTTTTAAATATATTTCTTTGCTTATCTCCTTTGCAATCGATTAGGAGCTCACTTCAGCAAAATACGTGGCGGCTGCCAAATCATTTTTACTTGTCACAAAACCATACACAAAACGAATCGTCCGCAGCTCGTGGTCGTGCGGCAGCGTTCTCGCTTCCCGCGCCCGGGTTCGATTCCCGGCGGCGTCGGGGATTTTCTCTGCCTCGTGATGACTGGGTGTTGTGTGATGTCCTTAGGTTAGTTAGGTTTAAGTAGTTCTAAGTTCTAAGGGACTGATGACCATAGATGTTAAGTCCCATAGTGCTCAGAGCCATTTGAACCAAAACGAATCAAGTGTTTACATTGCTTTCTTGTTTTGTGAACTTCTTTATTGGTTTCAGGCAGAGACTATTTCCGCAGTGGCAATTATGTCTCTTAACGATACAAACAGGATACTTAACTATTTCTTTCGAAAATATACAACAGAATGTATTACATAATCAAACTGTGTTAAGAAGAACGAAAAATTGTGTGAGATAATTAGTCAACAAAATTACTTTAGTTTGACTCCACTTTTAGAATGAAAATTACAATTTTATATGTAACACAACTGAATAGTTTTTTTATGTTTCAGTACATATACTGAAACTCAAGGAAAGCTCATCACTTCTCAAACTTCCCCTATATACTATTATTTAAAAAAAATTGTAGCTCTATTATAGGGGCAGAGTCAGACTAACGTACTTTGCAGATTAATTCAAAAAATGTTCAAATGTGTGTGAAATCTTATGGGACTTAACTGCGAAGGTCGTCAGTCCCTAAGCTTACACACTACTTAACCCAAATTATCCTAAGGACAAACACACACACCCATGCCCGAGGGAGGACTCGAACCTCCGCCGGGCCCAGCCGCACAGTCTATGAGCAGATTAATTATCTTGCAAAATTTTTGTTTGCTCTTTTATTATATTACAACATTCAGGGTGAATCACCTAAAACTTACACCGCAAATATTTCGATACTGGAACGCCATTGATATGCGGATTTCACAGATTGGAATGGTAGGCAGGGGGCCTCCTATACAGCCCATGCATAGAGTGTTATGAGTTTCAAAGGTATATTTATTTAAAAAAGGTATAAGTATTTCAATAGAACAATGCCTGTTGACTCTAACACAATCAAAGGAGACTAATTTAGAACATCAATGGTATTTGTTGCAGGAGTCTAGTGCAAGTAGTTTACGAGATACCGTAGTTTGAATAGTGTAAACACCGACAGTTGTTTATTCCATGTCGTTGCACAAACGAATGTGAATTTCACATTGGTGGCTACGTGCAGCACTATACAGACGTTACGGAGTCTCCGGAGGCGTTGTGTTGTTAAATGAGACATTTCCTAGGACAAACGAAAGACAGAGGTGAATGCAGTATCTTTACGTGGTCTGACACGCAAAGGACCAATGTACCTCAAAGTTTGTGCTCTAAATGAGCAGCACCAGCATCAGTTCTAGCTTTCAGTATGCCATGCAACCATTGCTGCACACTTTCTAGCATTTCAGTGGAAACCGCAGTGCAGGTAGCGGTAATGCGTCGTTTCGTATCATCCGTAATTGAAGAGGTTGACGTCTATTGGGATATCTTTCGGCGTACACGGTACACGAAAGATCGGCAAACGTTTTACAATCACCATAAACCATGAACGTGTCCGCTGTTTTCGCATTAGGAAATACCGTCTTCCAAGCAGGTCTTATAACGTCCACTATCACACAGTACATGACAGCGCCGTCGCAATGCAATCGCAGTGTACACACAACACGATGTAAGCAACATGATGGAATAAGGAGCTGTAGGCGTCTATAATGTTCACAATACGATAATTCGTAAACTTTTTCCACTAGCTTCCTGAAACAAACAGTACTAACATTCTCCTTTACATTATTTCTAGCATTTCACAGTCAATAGGCATTGTCCCATTTAAAAATTTTATAACTCCTGTACAAAACTGCACTTTGGTGAATATTTCAAAATTTGTGTATGTGCTGTCAGTACACGCCCTTGCCTACAATTGTGTGAGGACCGCTACCGATAGTGCTCTCCATGTGTGAAATATCTGCGGTGAAAGAGTCAATGATTCACCCTGTGTGTATCTCCATAATGCTTAAGCTTCCCTTTTAGCCCTATCACGGCGGATAAAATGCGTCTGTTCGTGGAACTAAGAGCTAGTCTAACTGAAAAATAATCTCCAAGTTTTAAAATATTTTACACTGAAATTGTTCTTGAATGGCTATATTTATCACATTGTATTAGTATACGCACTAGGTCCTCTTCTATGAAGGACGAAGTACGGTCTGGTAGAATGTATCAAATTTGTGGCATTCGTATCGGGCAGATATAATTTGAGAAGCGCGTTAACGTTGAGTAAATGATCCACGCAATAAATGCGTATCGTTCATAATTGCGTTGCCTACATTATTGAGAATTAAAGGATTCATATCTACATATTTTGAATCTACCGTCTCACTATCCGAGAAAGAAACATAAGACTGGATGGGGTATAGAATTTTTCATGTGGTAGCTTTGCAGAGAGCAGTGTTCTCTCCCTTTTATGTCTGTCGTCGTTGCTTCTGTATGCCACAACAATAACTTTTGTTTTTCGTCACTGCAGTCACACTTTACTTATTGTCACTCGCATTATCGATTCCTGTACACAGGAACACATTGCGATGATACGTCATAAATTCAACATTATTGCTTCTGAAGTAATCAAGTATCGGCAGATATTTAGTCTCTGAGGGCGACCAGTGATCCCTACGAAGACTCTAACACCACTATCCTGTTCTTACTAATATTTACTGGACTGTACTAAAAGGAACAATGTTTATATTTACTGCATGAAAGACACTCTTCTGTAACTACTGTGATGTAAAAAAAGAGAAAAATTAGGAAGTGTTTTTATTTTATTGATCTCTCAGTAGCATTAACAATATAGTAGTTACAGAAATATAGTTTAAAAGTCAACTGTGCTGTAACGTTTTACTGTTTTAAATTGATTTATAGGTATTTTATAACTTCTTAGATCCAGGTGTTTGTTACTCATTCTCACAGAGGTGCTAAATAAATTTCTTTTGTTTGGAAAATTTTCATCCATTCTGTATAAATGCAAAACAAGTGGTTAACTTCCATTTATTTCTCCATTCTATAATTTTTTAGTGTGTGATTATTATATGATCACTGCTTCTTAATATTTTTCTGTCTTGGGTTCTTAGCAGATATAAAATATTCAGGTCAATTTGTAGCTCATTAATGAGTATTTTGCTTGTATTTTAGCATCTCTGCATATCCATTTTGTTCTTTGAAATAGTTATTGGATATGATTTTTCCATTAGACGCAGCGCACCATGTTTTCTTTAGTAATCACTCCTAAATATGTAAAAATTTGACCTTTTATTTTCTTGTAACTTCGTTAATGTGCCTTCTTATTTCCTTTTTGTTTACTGGAAACACTCTTTATCCTGCAAAATAGTAATGAAGAAACAATGTCACAGAAAACGATAACTTTAAAAATGTCTTCGAAATATGTGTCACAGAGTATTAACCTGTCAATTTATATCTTTATTGCACAGGTGGTGTGTCCTGTTCTCACACCCAGCAGACTTCACGCCGGTGTGTACCACAGAGCTGGGACGCATCGCCGTCCACAACCCAGAGTTCCAGAAGCGAGGAGTCAAGCTGCTGGCGCTCTCATGTGACAAGCTCAAGGACCACGTCGACTGGGTCAATGTGAGTTTTCCACACTAATGACTATTTTTGAGTGTATCGTAAGATAAATAAGCTCCAGAATACGAGGGCTATCCACAAAGTACATTACGTTTTGCAATTAAAAATAAATAAACTATTGGAAATTTTTTTTATTATATACAGATGAAAGCCACACTTAAATACTACTTTTCTACATAGTTGCCATTTAAATTAAGGCACTTATCGTAGCGATGGACGAGCTTGGAAATTCCTTCGTCGTAAAATTCGGCCGCCTGCGCCTTCAAACACGTGGTTACCTCTTCTTGAAGCTGTGCGTCGTCATCAAAACGCTGCATAGCCAACCACTTCTTCATTGCTGGGAATAAGTGGAAGTCGCTCGGTGCCAGGTCAGGACTGTATGGCGGATGAGGAAACAACTCCCACTTAAAAGATTCGAGAACTTCACGAGTGGCATTTGCCGTGTGGGCCCGGGCGTTGTCGTGAATCAGCAAGATCTTTGAGCCCAACTTTCCTCTGTGCTTGTTTTGTATTGCTCTTCTGAGGTTGTGCAGAGTTTAGCAATACCTTTGAGAGTTTATTGTAGTGCCTCTTTCCAGGAAATCCACAAAATCACACCTTTTCTGTCCCAAGAGACAGTCATTACGTGGTTGAAGGCGCAGGCGGCCGAATTTTACGACGAAGGAATTTCCAAGCTCGTCCATTGCTACGATAAGTGCCTTAATTTAAATGGCAACTATGTAGAAAAGTAGTATTTAAGTGTTGCTTTCATCCGTATATGATTAAAAAAATTCCAATACTTTTTTTTTTTTAATTCCAAAACGTAATGTACTTTGTGGATAGCCCTCGTACTTACATTTTACACCAGAGCTCAAGACTATCACCCCTGTGTTGCCCACAGGACATCAAGTCGTACTGCAAGGACATTCCGGGGGACTTCCCGTACCCCATCGTGTCCGACGAGACGCGCGAGCTGGCCGTCAAGCTGGACATGATCGACGAGCGCGACAAGGACAACGTGGAGAAGGCGATGACGGTGCGGGCCATGTACGTCATCGGGCCGGACAACCGGCTGCGCCTCTCCATGGTGTATCCAGCGTCCTGCGGCCGGAACGTCGAGTGAGTACCGCTGCCACACTCTTCACATCCACACACAGAGACAAACACACACACACTGTACACTGCACTCTGTACATGGTTGATGAGACGCGTGTCTGCTGGCGTTGCAGTGAGCTGCTGCGCGTGATCGACTCCCTGCAGCTGACGGACCGGCTGAAGGTGGTGGCCACTCCCGCCAACTGGACGCCCGGCACCAAGGTGATGATCCTGCCGCACGTGCCCGACCAAGACCTGCCCAAACTCTTCCCTGGCGGCGTCGAGCGCGTCTCCATGCCCTCCGGCAACAACTACGTGCGCACCACCACAGACTACTGAGACATGCGTCACATGTAAAAGTTATGATTGTAATATTATTTATGTTTAAAAATTTATTTATATTGTAAACATTATTTCTAATAAAATATCTGTTACTCTAAGTGTGCGTTTATTTCATTTGATTATCATTTTTTTTTCAGAAGTAGATTTGTTTTCATACTAAAATCTTCAGTATAAATACAACCCTTCCCCTTCGTCTTTCACTCTCTTGTTATCCAATTTAGAGGAAAAATACATCAATTGTTGTTTTTCTTGACTGGATCCACAGCCATTAGACCCTTCTTGAATGAAGACATGTTCCCAGTGAGGCTGTAACTTTATGTAATACTTTTATTTGGTAGTAGCCTTTCTCAACGTCAAAGTCGTTATGAAATATATGCGTATTAACACAAAACAGCCAAACATATATCAAACACATAACTTTAAATGAAAAGATAAATCCGAGTTTCAAAATCTCAGGCACTTCATTGATAATAACGCTACAAGGATTTTACTTATATATACTTGGGCCTACATCTACTGTCTGCAAGTCATTTGTGAATCAAAAAAGAAAATATTGGCAAAGAATACCAAAGTATGTTCCAGTTAGCAGTGTTGAACCTGTTTATAACGAAGACATGATCAGTATATGGTGAGTGTGCAATATTTGTACATTCAGCTATTACGCTGAATCTTGTCGTTATAATATAAATCACACACAATGACGTATTGAGAGCTACTACTGAACATCTGAGTACGTTACTGCAACTGGCCTGAAACACTGGCCAATAGCAAATAATAGTATTAGATTGCAGCTGCAGCAGAAACAAGTCTCCATATAAAAAAAAGGTGAAGATGTGAAAATTTCGAATGTTGTAACCTTTGATTGTGTTGACTGAATTACACTGTTTTGAATGACGTAGTAATCTGAGCTAAAATAAAATGCAGCGAGAGATTATTCATAACATGTATAGATACCAGACTGCAGTTCTAAGCGTCGTAGGACATCAGAGTGTCGCAGTTGCTGATGGAGTGAGACTGGATTTATGCCTATTCTCACGTTATCCTATCTGAGCATTAAACAATAAACAAAATGAGGACAAATTTGAAAAATGAATTGAGCTACAGGAAGAAGAAATAAAACTTTTACTGCTTGTGATGACGCTATAAACCTGTTAGTGGCTGCATAGCGAGGGCGAAAATTTGGGAAGCAACTCTGGTTAAAGTTGATTACTTATTACAATAAGCAACTACCGACATGAAAGAAACATAAATTCATATCATACTAATGGCAAAACTGTAAAGTCCTTCACTCGCATGATAATCATGCTTAAACAAAATTACCGGGGAAAGCCAGTGTAATTGCCTTCAGAGGCAAAGACGTGGAAACTGGGAATCCATTCATAAAGGAGAATCATCCTGCACTGACATTAGAATAAACACAAGTAATGTAGTATCCAAATGTGGCAATTGCTTCTCACCCACCATTGAACCAGAAAGGTGGAAGTCATTGAGCTACAGCGCCATTGAAGTCCATGTTAGAGGCTTCCCACATTTTATTTCTTTTCCCTTGAGTCATCAGTCTTCTGACTGGTTTGATGCGGCCCGCCACGAATTCCTCCCCTATGCCAACCTCTTCATCTCAGAGTTGCACTTGCAATCTACGTCCTCAATTATTTTATGGATATATTCCAATCTCTTTCTTCCTCTATAGTTTCTACCCTCTACAGCTCCCTCTAGTACCATAGAAGTTATTCCTTGATGTATTAACAGATGTCATAGAATCCTACCACTTCTTCTTGTCAGTGTTTTCGATACATTCCTTTCCTCACCGATTCCGCAGAGAACTTCTTCATTCCTTACCTGACCAGTCCGCCTTATTTTCGACATTCATCTGTAGCATCACATCTGAAATGCTTCGGTCCTCTTCTGTTACTATTTTCCCACAGTCCATGTCTCACTGTCATGCAATACTGTGCTCCAAACACACATTCTCAGAATTCCTTCCTCAACTTAAAACCTATGATTGGTAGTAGTGGACTTCTCTTGGTCAGGAATGCCCTTTTTGCCAGTGCTTGTCCGCTTTTTATGTCCTTCTTGCACCGTCCATCCAGCGTTATTTTTCTGGATAACAGAATTCCATAACTTCATTTAGTTCGTGATCACCAATCCCGATGTTAAGTTTCTCGCTGTTCTCATTTCTGCTACTTCTCATTACTTCCATCTTTCTTTGATTTACTCTCAATTCAATTCCCACTACAATGGATAAATTCGGTAACTTGAATCATATTTTAAAAAAAGAGAAAAAATATGCAAATTGCTGTTCATTCTGCATAGAATCACTTGTTCTATTCCACATCCTGTGCTGGCAAGGCCTTTACTTTCTTCACACATGGCGGTCAAGTCATACAGAGGTACCACGCCAGAAACAGAAGTGCTGCATCAGATCACAGGATAAAATTCACGTTAATACATATCACTCTTGCGCGTTGATAGCTGAAGGCGATAACTTCCAACATCAGTTGCAAACTATCTTTCCTCTATGAAATTTTCACTCTGCAGCGGAGTGTGCGCTGATATGAAACTTCCTGGCAGATTAAAACTGTGTGACGGACCGAGAGTCGAACTCGGGACTTTTGCCTTTCGCTGGTACGAAGTTTCATATCAGCGCACACTCCGTTGGAGAGTGAAAATTTCATTCTGGAAACATCCCCTAGGCTGTATCTAAGCCATGTCTCCGTAATATCCTTTCTTCCAGGAGTGCTAGTTCTGCAAGGTATGCAGGAGAGCTTCTGCGAAGTTTGGAAGGTAGGAGACGAGGTACTGGCGGAATTAAAGCTGTGAGGACGGGGCGTGAATCGTGTTTGGGTAGCTCAGTTGGTAAAGTTCGGCGCTAGCGGCCGTGCGAAGCGGAGGTCCGAATAACTTCCGCCTGTGCGGCGTGTGCGAGTGTTTGTTTACTTGTGGACTTAGTCTACGCGCGGGCTAGTAACAACGATCATGGCGAACAAGTACAGGAAAACTACATTACGATTCAATTTCTGCAAAGACTACGAACGACCAAAGGCTTTAGCAGTGGAACGATTCATTCGAGAGGACGTCAAGATACCGCCAAACGATATTGTCGGAATTCACCTGTCCATCGTTAGTCCCACGGTGTATGTTAAGATGGTAAATGACGCGGCGTGTGAGAGAATTCTACAGGCGACAAAAGCTGGTCTCCGATTTTGCCATAGTGACGGGAATGTCGGCACGGTAACTGTAGAACATGCTGGTCTGGGTGTACGGACAATACGTGTTTTTGAGCTGCCATTTGAGCTCCCGTCTGATGAAGTTATCGAGGCTTTTAAGCCATACGGCACGGTACATGGTCACACAGCAGAACGCTGGACACAATTCGCCGCGTACCCCGTTCTTAACGGAGTGCGACGGATCACTATTGATCTTCAGAAGCATGTACCGTCCTATCTGACAATTGGTGGTTGTCGGGCGGTGGTGATTTACGATGGTCAACCACGTACATGTTCTGGCTGTGGCCAGGAGGGACACCTCAGGTCGAACTGTATGCAACGGCGGATTACGCAACTGCCTTCAGATGTCCGGGAGCCGTCGCCGGCGATGACAGTACTACCGATCACCTATGCCAAAGCCCTCACTGCGTCCGCTGATGACCGAAAGGAGACAGCCCCGGTGGAAGATCAAGATGGCACTCTCCGAAACCTTGTAGCAGACGTCGGGATGACAGAGGATGCTGCTCCATCGAGCATACAATCTACGGCGACAACATCAGATGAGACCGAACTCCCACCAAGCACACCGATAGTACACGAAGCAGTTCCAGCCACTAAGGATGCTGTGCCGTCTGGAACGCACTCTGTGACGACAACATCATTTTCTACCGAACTCCCGCCAAGCACAACGATGGGACTCGAAACACTTCCAGTTCCTACGGATGCTTTTCTGTCGGGCAGCCGTGATTCCCTACAATCTGAGGACACGGAAGGAAGATCACGCAAACAACGTTCCCCGAAAAGGAGGAAACGGCGTCGTCGCACGACATCTCCTAGGGATGACTCCCCTTGCCCCGACGACGATGTGCCTGTGGACCAAGACGACACAACAGCCTCTACGAAACAGGATGAGGCAATGGAAACTGTTCGATCAGACCCGCAGCGGTCTGTCACATTGACGGTACCGGGACGTGGTGATGCTGAAGAGGAATCACAACCAGTTGGCTCTCCAGACGCAGATGCTGTGGCTATGGACACGAATATATCACTGCCTCCAAAGATGTGGTATGACGATATTGAGGAGGCGCCGGACGTCATACAGAGGCAGCCGGCACTCACGAAGACGGCCTAATAATTGCTGGAGGTGAAGGGAGAGGGGCGAGAGAACGTCTTCTAATTCAGCCACCAGCGCCGATGCAGGGAGATGTTGTTGCGCCTCGACAGAGTGGGATTCAACGCCATGCGAACCGTATTGCGACATTAAATATAAATGACGTGCGTTCACCGGCCACAATACACCTACTGAAGGAAACGATTTGGGCATCTGATGTGGATATTGCTTTGCTGCAGGAAGTCCACATAGCTGCACTCCCATACATCGCAGGCTACCAATCCTATTCGTCACATGGAGATCACAATGGGAGTGGGGTGGCAGTTTACGTGCGAGATGGCTTCCCAGTGGAAAACGTATGTTACCTTCCGTCGGCCAGGGGAATGGCTTTCACGACGTTTGGGACACGCATCATCAATCTTTATGCACCGTCGGGAAACAATCGGCGGCGGGAAAGGGTGCGATTTTATGCAAAAGACATTGCCCCACTTTTCCATGGACGTTATGAATGTGTAATAATTGGTGGAGATTTCAACTGTGTTCTCAGCCAGAAAGACCAATGGCCGCAAGCAAACATCAGCCAAGAGTTGCGAATCGTAGTCAACGACCTTGTACTTAGTGATACGTGGGAATTACGACATGGAGATGCACCGGGATACATCTATGTGACAAGTCATTCGGCGAGCAGGTTAGATCGCATTTATATCTCACGGGCTCATGCAAATGATGTCCAGGACGCGGAACGCTGGCCATTGGCATTTTCCGATCACAGCGCTTACATCTGTACGGTGCTTCTTCCCCGTAGAGAGGTGTGGAACAGTAAGGCCCCGTGGAAATTAATTCGACATCTACATGATCCTGAATGCCGTCAACGGATCCTTGAGACGTGGACGATGTGCGAGTGAAGGGTTGGAAGGTATGCGACGAAGCTTGATTGGTGGCTGACTTGTACTAAACCGGCGCTTCGCCGTACGTTGATCTCATATAGCAGGGAGATGGCAGAATGGCGCCGCCGTATGACCGACTTTTATTTTGCAGCGCTGCGCGATCTGGACGATGGTCCGCCGGGACAGGACGTTTGGATCGAACGCAAAAGGATAAAAGCTAAACTAGTGGCTTTAGCTCGGAAACATCTTCAGGGAACCATGGTGCGCGCCAGATTTCACGATACGATAAGGCACGAGATTCCTTCCATGCACCACGTCGTGAATGAACGAAAGCACCGATGACGCGTTTTGGTACGGGAATTAATTACCCGCGAAGACCGAAGAGTGACGCTTCAAGCGGACATTGTCTCTGCATTCGTCGACCATTACCAACACATCTATCGGGAAGAAGCAGCCCCTGTCGATGACCTCGAACGTACACTGACGGTGGAAGCCGCGGGAACCTTACTGGAAGCCATTAGCTGTGAGGAAGTACATGATGCGATCGCAAAGGGTGCGTTGAATAGGTCCCCAGGCATCGATGGACTTCCTGCTGAATTTTATCGAGAATTTCGCAACGAAATGGCACCGCGATGGACGGAAATGTACAACGAGATGTTAAATTCCGATGCGCCTATTCCACCGGCTTTTATGGAAGGCTTCTTGGTGCCAGTACATAAACCGAAGCCAGGAATTACGGTCACACATTATCGCCCCATCACCCTGCTTAATGCCCACTATAAGATCTTTGCACGGTTGCTAGCGTCCCGATGTCGTATGTTATTCGTAGCGTTCTCTCTCCAGAACAGACGACACCGGGTGGATCGGTGAATGTGCAAACAGCTACTGGCGAATGCCGTGATGTGATAACGCTGGCGGAGGAGTGCCGGCTTAAAGCGGCGATGGTGGCGGTTGATTTTGACAGTGCTTTTGATAAGGTGCGCCACAACTATCTGTACGCTGTACTGGAACAAATGGGATTTCCAGACCGTTTTACTGTTCTCATTAGAAGGATTTATGGGGGCGCACAATCCTTGGTACAGGTTAATGGGCGTATAGCAGGGCCCATTCAGATTCGACGATCCATTCGCCAGGGCTGCCCTTTTTCGATGCTGCTGTTCGCGATAGCGTTGGAACCATTGATTGGGAGGCTAACAAATTCTCTTTCTGGGATGGAACTGCGGGGCTACACCTTCAAATGTCGTGCCTATGCGGACGACCTCCTGCTGCTCGTTCGTTCTGAGGAAGAGGTGAAGACGGTCCTTGAACTGTTGTTGGACCACAGTGTGACGGCGGGTAGTGCAGTGAACATGAACAAATCGGCAGCAATGCCGGTTGGAAGGGGCCTTACGCCGGAAGAAATCAGTCCGTTTCCTTATGTGCAACGATTCCGCTATCTCGGCATAGACTTTACCTCATCTGTAAAACATACTGTGGCAGTTAACTACCGACGTATTTTACAGACAACACGTACCATGGTCCGACAACATCTCCTACGGCGCCTTGATCCTTTGCAGCGAGTCGAATATCTGAACACACATGTAGTTTCTCGAATGGTGCATATTTCGCAGATCCTGCCCCTACCATTCACGCTCGGACGTCGACTTCAATCAGCACTAAGCTATTTTGTGATGATTGGGTCGCGCCTCAAGGTGCGATACGCAACGCTCACGCTCCCTACGGACAAGGGGGGACTCGGACTTACGAATGTTCACTGCCGAGCGACGGCGCTCCTTCTAGCCACGATGTACAAGCAATGGCGTAGCGGGCGTGATTCCCTTACATCCCGCCTACTGGATCTCCTGGTTCCAGCGTCCCTCACACCTCCGGTGGCGGTGGGCAACATTACGCCACATTTTGCGCATGTATCAACATTTATCGTGGAACTTAGTTATATCAGAGACGAGCTTCCGCGCACGAGACCGCCATGCGCGAAGGATTTTTATGTTTGGCTGCTGCGACGGATAAGTCGTAATGCCATTGAACTCAAACACCCCAAGTTGCATTGGCCGAAGATTTGGAGGCATGTGCACCAAAAATTCCTTCCTACCTTCGTTCGGGCACTGTGTTTCTCTGTCACGTGTGGCAAGTTCAACACCAACCAACGACTCCATGCAATTGGACTAGTGGTCACTCCACTATGCCCGAAATGTCGCCAAGTGGATGACGACCATCACCGCTTAACTAGTATCGCGGTGGAGGACGTATGGCTCCTAGGAAGACAGATGGTGGCTTGCTACCACCGTGTGACCCCGCAACATATTACATCTGCTTCCTTCTTACATCCGGAGAGTGACTACTTTCCGGCGACTAAATCACAGTCGATCATCTGGGTCAAAGGTTGGACGATCGCGTACCTCTATGGGGATGCTGCCAAGTCGCGACTCGACTTTTGGTATTTCTTGCAGCAAGCCCACAGTGAGGTTCATAGATGGTCACACCATCGGAAAACCTTTGCCAACTATCTTCAGGCAGTCTTCCTCGACCCCCCACGCAGTTGGGATGTGCCGGGTGCAATCGGTGTGCACATTTGACAGCTGATAATGAACCTCACGCTTCTCTCACCGCTCCATATGTAATGTACATACTATACCATGAAATGATCTACATGTTCCTTTAACACAGTGGTCCTTACGGAAAATAAATAAATAAAAACAACATCCCTGTATCTCTGTTCCTTTACATTTGTGATTTGTTTTACAATGTTTTTTTTTTTTTTTTTCAGAGGATGCATTTCATTTAGTGTTTGTGAACTGCCTAATTTTGTATATAAAAAAAAGCGGTCTGAGGGGAAAAAAAAGTGGTCAGCGCGACAGAATGTCAATCCTAAGTGCCCGGTTTCGAAAAAAATAAAAAAATAATAATTAAAAAAAGTTGGTAGAGCACTTCCCCGCGAAAGGCAAAGGTCACGAGTTCGAGTCTCGGTCCGGCACACAGTTTTAATCTACCAGGAAGTTTCTTATCTTTCCTCTACTCGAGGATCATCACATGAAACCATCAATCAGCTTACGCTGCAAGAAACTGTTCTCGCAAATTTAAGGAAACGCTTCTTTCAAATAAAAGGAAAAAGATCGTCAATTAAATAAATACCAGAGCTGGCAGTATATGATTGGTATTGATATGAGCAAATGAAGAAATCAAATTTAAATATCACTCGCGAAAGTAAATTTTAAAAAAAGTTAATACCACGATTCGAAATAATAAACGCTCCCATACATTTAATGAAATTAATGAAGCGCTTTTTTACCGAATGACAAGTATCTGTGCTCAATAACCGGAATAGAAATCGCACCAAAGCATATTCTAAGGAACATCCATGGTTACCAGCTCTATGAAGGAGTCCAGAGAGACGGTCGAGAACGCCAGCCGTGGCCGTTACCGCGAGGGTCCTTGCCAGACCTCTCTCGACAACATTATCGAGGTGGGTACTACACTATCAGACAGCACAGGAAAGTCTCGGCTTACCACGTCGGCTGATTTGATTACATACATCCTCACATTAATGCTTGAAGAGATTATTCTTGGGTAAATGGTGGGTCAGGAGGGCACGCTGGTTACTAGACAAAATAAATACACTCCTGGAAATGGAAAACAGAACACATTGACACCGGTGTGTCAGACCCACCATACTTGCTCCGGACACTGCGAGGGGGCTGTACAAGCAATGATCACACGCACGGCACAGCGGACACACCAGAAACCGCGGTGTTGGCCGTCGAATGGCGCTAGCTGCGCAGCATTTGTGCACCGCCGCCGTCAGTGTCAGCCAGTTTGCCGTGGCATAAGGAGCTCCATCGCAGTCTTTAACACTGGTAGCATGCCGCGACAGCGTGGACGTGAACCGTATATGCAGTTGACGGACTTTGAGCGAGGGCGTATTGTGGGCATGCGGGAGGCCGGGTGGACGTACAGCCGAATTGCTCAACACGTGGGGCGTGAGGTCTCCACAGTACATCGATGTTGTCGCCAGTGGTCGGCGGAAGGTGCACGTGCCCGTCGACCTGGGACCGGACCGCAGCGACGCACGGATGCACGCCAAGACCGTAGGATCCTACGCAGTGCCGTAGGGGACCGCACCGCCACTTCCCAGCAAATTAGGGACACTGTTGCTCCTGGGGTATCGGCGAGGACCATTCGCAACCGTCTCCATGAAGCTGGGCTACGGTCCCGCACACCGTTAGGCCGTCTTCCGCTCACGCCCCAACATCGTGCAGCCCGCCTCCAGTGGTGTCGCGACAGGCGTGAATGGAGGGACGAATGGAGACGTGTCGTCTTCAGCGATGAGAGTCGCTTCTGCCTTGGTGCCAATGATGGTCGTATGCGTGTTTGGCGCCGTGCAGGTGAGCGCCACAATCAGGACTGCATACGACCGAGGCACACAGGGCCAACACCCGGCATCATGGTGTGGGGAGCGATCTCCTACACTGGCCGTACACCACTGGTGATCGTCGAGGGGACACTGAATAGTGCACGGTACATCCAAACCGTCATCGAACCCATCGTTCTACCATTCCTACACCGGCAAGGGAACTTGCTGTTCCAACAGGACAATGCACGTCCGCATGTATCCCGTGCTACCCAACGTGCTCTAGAAGGTGTAAGTCAACTACCCTGGCCAGCAAGATCTCCGGATCTGTCCCCCATTGAGCATGTTTGGGACTGGATGAAGCGTCGTCTCACGCGGTCTGCACGTCCAGCACGAACGCTGGTCCAACTGAGGCGCCAGGTGGAAATGGCATGGCAAGCCGTTCCACAGGACTACATCCAGCATCTCTACGATCGTCTCCATGGGAGAATAGCAGCCTGCATTGCTGCGAAAGGTGGATATACACTGTACTAGTGCCGACATTGTGCATGCTCTGTTGCCTGTGTCTATGTGCCTGTGGTTCTGTCAGTGTGATCATGTGATGTATCTGACCCCAGGAATGTGTCAATAAAGTTTCCCCTTCCTGGGACAATGAATTCACGGTGTTCTTATTTCAATTTCCAGGAGTGTATTTTCACGTCACGACAATTCTCTTTCTAAGGGACTACAACACACATAAAAGCCATCTGTGCAATACATAAACGAGGTTAAAGATTAATATTATACTATAAAAATGAAACTGGGCTTGGACAGCCCCCTGTGAAGCTGAAACCACAGAAAGTAGTGATGCTGGACACTGGGGTGTGAAGCAAAGTCGACGTTCTAATTCATCCTAATCTTCGATAAGGGTAGAAGCTGAAGCAGTGACTTAAAATTTGTGCTACAGCCAGGACATGAAACCAGGTCTCCTGCTTCGTAGACATACATGCTAATCTCTACACCACCGTAGCACTGCAAGGGCTGCTCTAGTCCAATGCCTAACCTAACACAAACTTCAGTTCATACCTTCAACCCATTTTCCGCTTCTTAAATGGACTGAAAGTGTGAAATGAAGTTTGTGTTAGCGATTGCACTGGACCGGGGTGCGCTCTGCACGAGATGCAGCCACAATGCTGTGGTGACGTTTGCTTAGGACATATGCCTAGTGAGCAGGACACCTGGGTTCATATCCTGGCCATGGCACAAATTTCAATTCTTTGCCTCAGCTTGTATCCTTATCAGAGATAAGTTGAGGCTCATGTCTCCAGGAAAATATAATTCAATGATATCACCCCAAAGTGTTTCACTGGATGCCAGAAACGTTATTGTCCAAATCCAAACCCTTCCATCGGATTGCCACAGGGCGTAGCGTGTTTAATCACTCCACATCACTTATTTCAGTAATATACTGTCCAGAGGCGTCACTCTTTATGCCACCTCAAGCACTGATGAGCGTTTTTCAGAAATGTGTGGCTTCCGAGGATCTGCTCTACCATTTTAACCTATTTTCTTTAACCCTCCACACAAGGCCATTGTGGTAGCTGCAACGAAGGTAGAACTTCGGAATCACAAGTGAATTCTTCTGCTGATTTCGTGCGATTCTTTTACAACCACCCTCTGCTATGCTCAGTGGATCCTGCCTGTCAGTATATGAGGTCTATATGATCTTGCGTGGCTGTCGTTGTTTATTTGTATTTCCAGTTTCCAATTACATCACGAACAATCGACTTGGGCAGCCTTGGGACGGTTGAGAGGTCACTGATTGATTTGTTCCTCAGGTGACACTCCATGTCTAGTCCACATTTGAAGTTATTGATCTGTCTTGACCCACCATTTCTTCTGTGACTGCTTCTCTACTGAAAAAACGATACTCCTCGCCTCCTTTTATGCTGGTGGATTCGACCTTCAAAACAGCTAATGATCAATTCCACATTACAAGATGGTATCCACATAATTTTGATTCAACAGATGACTAATACACATGTTTGTTTTGGCCACCCTGGGCCGTTGGCTGGCAACTTAACACAAAAATCTATTTTAGTATAAACCAAAAACTAAGAGAATGCTTTGATTGTATGGGTAAGCAGTGGCCACTGAAAGTTCTTTATATTCATATTAACGTTTACGTGTGCGATTAAACTATTCTGATAAGCTTGTACAATGTATTAAAATAGTTTTTGCCCTCAGTTGCCGACAGCGCAATAGATTCTTCAGAAAAGTTGGATGGACAAATCGTTCTTAAGATGAAGGAGGATAATCCTCCAAAACGGGAAGATCAGTAAAACAGTCTGGTGACAGTGTATTTCAAAAGGATATTTCCAAAATGTCCGTCAAAGATTTCATTGTGGCACACTCATTCGATTTTGTAGATAAGTTACCCGTAACAGTTTAGAACTTTTTTCTCTGTAATGTTTTATTTATTTTTAATGTTATTGTACCTACTATCTGTACTTTCGTGTTTTATTGATTCTTTAAATCTTTGTAAAGTTTCTAATGATCAAAGACCTTCCGCTCCAAAGCACAAGATGATGCACGACTGAAGAAGAATGGCTTAAACGTCCACGACTTACGTAACTAATTTTAAAAATATCCAGGATTTTACTCACTATAACAATCTGTAACTGTAGAATTAATAATACCCTCCAGATAACTTTAATACATTACTCAGAACTTAAATATGTGGAACTCGAAATATTTACAAACGCTGCATAGATCACAACCTCATATGTTGTAACAACGCAAACAGTAGAATAGGCCGGAAACCTTTTGTGGCGGTTCCTGGTTCGCATGCCTTTACGTGATCCTAAAATGAGTGACTAGAACGAAACGCCGACCAGGAAAGATCACGTGTTCCTATGTACAACACTCTCCCCTACCAACCACTATCAGTTCCAAGAACACGTTTTAGCTACTCGTTTCTAAGGACATACAGAATGTTCATCGCGCAGTCTCGGCTCGTCATTCCCGGTAGTAGTGTGTGTGTGTGTGTGTGTGTGTGAGAGAGAGAGAGAGAGAGAGAGAGAGCGAGGAGTGCTGTGTCAGCAGATTCGTGATGTCGCAGTGCCGTTGAGATAAGCTATTACGATCCATCAACGCCTCTCCCAGAGGAGGACTTTGGTTTCAACCCGCTTATCGTAGGACGGCTACTGTAACGAGATAACAGGATCTCGGCGGTATCACACACGCTTAGTATTACTCAACTTCAGATACGGTTCCACTCTAATGTCAACAGTGCAAACCAAGTCAAAGACTCACGACTCAATGTCAAATTCCAGTCGTGAGGCCGATCCGAATGCATTGGGGAAAAAATTCACATCAAGTTATTTTAACGAAACAAAATAATCAAAACAGCTATTCATAGTCCCAAAAAAATAGCTTTTCGAGCTCATTTTGAAATTAACAGATTTTTTAATTTCAGTTAAAAATGTGAACAATTTAGTGTTTCTCTCCTAGTAATTGTCTTTTCTCTATCGTTTCCGAAGCTACTTTCAGCTTAATCTTGTATAGAAAGAGTCATCTCAAACAAAGACTGCAGAGATAGAGATGGCGCAGTAGTTAAAGTCACTGTAATCGGATACTTGGGAACCAGCGATGGAGTCCTGTCCCTCTTCCAGATTTAGATTTCAGCAGTTTCCATAAATCTTCTTCTTCCTAGCCATATGCCTGTAGTCAAAGCATTCGCTAGGTCATGATCTGGTAATCTTTTATTTTAACAATATAGCCGGATAACCTTCTTACCGCCACAGTCGTCAGTTAACCTACGGATGAAAGCCGAATGCCCTGTACACATGGTCTCTCTCGTAAGAGTCTTCAGTCGCATTTTCGCTAGTGTTTCGGCAGACGTTTCTATTTACGTTTTTGGTATGTGTAACTGATGTCAGTCCAAAGAAATATTGTTCATCGCGTTCTTCATGCGACGTTCAGCATCGACGCAAAGTGTCGATTTGTGTCCCGTTACAAGAAAAAAAAAGTTAAGGTGGATTGCAGTAGCAGCGCAGTTAAGTAGCTGCCGCAGTACTGTTTATTCTTCGTGTTTTATTGTCCCTGTTAATACAAATCGATAAAACAAAAATCGCACTAGACTAATTAGGAATCGCTCTATCTAACGGGTATGTAAAATTCCACTTTCAAAATAATTTTGTGCTTTACGGGAATTAATCCACACTGGATGCATGAAAGACGTGTTGAGCTGCATTTGTCTGAAATGACTCCCGCTACACACTGCAAAAATGTAAACTGCAAATATCTGCCGAAACTCCACAGAGGAAGCACCTGACGACTCGTAGGAGATTCCCTCCCCCCCCCCCCCCCACCCCGCCCCCCTCCCATATACGTGACTAGTACAAGCTTTGTTCCGTGTACGACATACTTTCAGTGTTTGTGTATCGGGTTTCCTGCTGCGGCGATTTGACATCAGCGTGGTATTTGCCTTGACAAGCAGGGGAAATCACCTAAAATGATTGCTCAAATTGGCCAGTGTACCGGACGAAGGGTTGTTAATCCTGTCCTGCGGTTCTATGTTCTATCCGAGCCGAAACGTTATGACCGCTTACTTAACAGCGCGTTGGCCCACCTTTGGAACGCAGTACAGCAGAGATTTTGCCTAGCGTGGACTGGACAAATCCCTGGTACGTTGCCAGGGATATGTGCCATCAGATATCTGCGTGCAGGTCACACAATTCCTGTGATTTACAGGACGTTGGTTTGTGACGGACGTGGTCCATCAGGTTCAGATCAGTCGAATTTGGTAACCCGTACAGCTTGAGTTCACTATCAAATAGCTCGGACTACTGCAGCGTAATTCTGGCCTTGTGATATGGAGAAATATCTTGCTGGAAGATACTACCGGCGCCGGCCAAGACATCAAGCATTAAGCGATACAGGGCGTTTTTTTTAAATAATGTTCACGAAATCCACAGCTGTCCTCGATTACAACCAGAGGTCCCATGGAAGCTCAGGTGAATGACCCCAAAAGCAAAAAACTCCCCCAGCAGCCTTTGTGCGTGGCGCTGTGCGTGTTTCGAGAGTTCATTCGCCTACATGACAGATCATACGGACACGATAGTTGACCGAGTGTAACAACAAACGACATTCATCAGAGCAGGCGACATATTTTCAATAGACCACAGCCCGTCTCGATGCTCCTGTACACTCTGCAGTCGTAGCCGACGCTATCACTGAATAATCATGGAAACACGTGGTGGCCATTTGTTGCCGAGCCCCATTTCGAAAAATGTGCTCTGAACGGTATACTCCGAAACATTTGTGTCTGCACCAGGACTGCATACTGTATCGTGGGGTCTGCCACGGATCGCTCTCTTGGATAGATCAATATTACATCGTAAAGAAGCGAGAGAACGTTCAGAGCGTCGTGAAGAATAGACCAAAGAAGAAGATCTTTATGTTATAGTCGTAGCGGTGTTGACGATTTCTTTCAGTGGGAGGAAAGGAGGGATAGGAGCGATGCAGTCTAAAGTGTATAACGGATACAACATGTACTATTGAAGTCCATCCCCAAAATTAGATCGATATCAAGGAAACTGTCAAACAGACAAGAGCTGCTACCACTTACGTTTAGCAGCTAGTCAAGTTATTAAATGAAATCATCCCGGTTTAGGCCGTTAAAACATGATTTATTGCGATTGCAATTTCGACACGTGCTCATTTTCAAGTATTCTGAAAACAACCAGTCGTCAAATATACTAACGTAATTATGAAATTAACAAACGTTATAAGCGATTTCGAAGCTACTTATGTGAGATGTTGTAACTCACTCAGTAATACGTATAAAGCTGTGACGTGCTGTGTAAGAGTAGTTGCATGTGGTTTTATGAATTTACATGCTGCTTTGTATGCTATACGCGCCAGAAAGCTGTTGAAACAGTGGTATAAATACTTACGTTTACATTTAATGTAGAGGCGTGGTAAATGGATCACAAAATATTTTCAGTGTCATTTGCGGATTCCATTATTATTTATCATGTATTTCTGTCACTTTACCCTTTCCCCGCACACATTTCACAAACCACATGACATCGACTCCATATATTAGCATATTTTAACTTCATAGGTCATACTCTTGGTATGTTTACAGCTTTGCCGATTTTGAGATCCGTTTACCACGTCTGTTAAATGTTTATATTGTCACGTAGAGCCCGCATCTCGTGGTCGTGCGGTAGCGTTCTCGCTTCCCACGCCCGGGTTCCCGGTTTCGATTCCCGGCGGGGTCAGGGATTTTCTCTGCCTCGTGATGGCTGGGTGTTGTGTGCTGTCCTTAGGTTAGTTAGGTTTAAGTAGTTCTAAGTTCTATGGGACTTATGACCACAGCAGTTGAGTCCCATAGTGCTCAGAGCCATTTGAACCATTTTTTTTTTTGTCACGTAGAAGAAGGTTTATTCAACACTTGCACATACAAGAGCGCGGAGCGAACTGCCTCCGACCAGAGCACATACGGTATATATACAGCTACAGAACTTTCCAGTACAATGATTCTTGCCATTTGTGGATACTTCTAGAATGTACTCGAACCGAATATAGATCTTAAAATTTTACAGCTCAGGTGAGTTTAGAACGACCCTCCATGCAACAGTCATGTATCATAACCACTACACTACGGCGACTGTGCTACTCAGCTTATTCTGCGACTGCATCATTATTTCACCAACTTTGTAATATCTATGGTATATGGAACAGCAGATAAATTCGCAACGCCGCAAGCAACTGCTCTTATGTGGCACATCTCAGCTTTGTATTATTGAGCGTGTTACAGCATCCCACGTAAGCAGCTTCCAAATCTTCATCTTTAACCATTTGTCAAT
Source organism: Schistocerca nitens (assembly GCF_023898315.1). Classification (NCBI taxonomy): domain Eukaryota; kingdom Metazoa; phylum Arthropoda; class Insecta; order Orthoptera; family Acrididae; genus Schistocerca; species Schistocerca nitens. Next base: position 216,076,446 of record NC_064619.1, read on the forward strand.
TTCATAATTACCTGTATTATATTTGACGATTGATTGTTTTCAGAATGCTTGAAAACGACCATGTGCCTAAACTGCAATTGCAATAAATAATGTTTTATCAGCATAAGGCGGAATCATTTCATTTAAAAAATTCACAAAAGCTGTGGATCCAGACATCATAAAAAGTATTCAAGTATTTATCCGTTGCGGCAGTTTGGAATAGTAAATCACTACTTCCATGGAACAACAGGAATGCTGGGATACACACAGAGGAGAGCAAGAGCATTCAGTCCATTTTTTAAATGTTTTAAAGTCTATAATGTCGTTTCTGGCGTTGTTGTTGATGTTAGGAGGGTGGCTGGAGTCTGGAGCAGAGGGCTACCAGTAGGAACAATTCGGCCTCAATGTAACACACCAGTTGGACAGAATTTGGTACGACATCCCTCAGGAGACCATCCAACAACTCTGTCAGTCAAGGCTAAGCCGAATAACTGCTTGTATAAGGATCAGAGGTGGACCAACGCCTTAATGACTTACTCGACTTGTGAAGCTCTTTCATTTGAATAAATCATCCAATTTTTCTGAAATTTAATTATTTGTTTGTCCGTACGTTTATATCACATCTAACGATTTCTGTTCCATTCAGATACTTCCTTTGTGAGGCGGCGTCTTTTTTTTATCTTAGAGTGTACATAAGCATACGATGCAATTCTTATGTGTATGAGAACAACGTAAAATTCAGACAATGTATTGAGACATTATTTGGACGAAAGGGCGGAAATGTTAATCACAGTTCAAAATACTCTCCCCTTTGTTTATTGTGACTTGTCGAAAACCTTGTTCCAAAGTCTTGAGCACTTTATGAAATAATGGTTTTGATAACTTTTCTGTCTTGACCACACTTTCATTTTTCCAACAACCTTACGCGTTTCAACTTTACGTCATTTTCAAAGGCTACAAAATACAACATAAAACTGGTATATGATATATTTGACCATCGATAAGGGACATACTACAATGAGAAAGATATGGCTTCCTAGTTTACCAGTGCTATGTCAGTTGTATAAAACTGTTAGTAGATACATTGTATCACGTCAGTATTCTCGATCACTTGCACTTGTCTCGTAATCGGAAATGTTGACGTGGTACAATGTTTCTACGGACAATTTTACATAACCGAAGTAACACTGGTACGTGTAGTGCCCCTTTTGCGATGTTTAAGAATAATGAGTGTGAAGTGTGTGTAAAAATATTGAATAAGACCAAACAGACCACACTGAAAGTCAATTGTGAAAAAATATAAAATTATTTACAAAAAATATAACATCGATACTACGGTAGGGAAAGACAATAACGATGATAAACAACATCGCAGTAAAGAATAGAGTGAAATAAAACGAACGGTCTACCCGACGGGAGGCCCTAGCCACACGACATTTCCATTTATACTATCAAAAACAGTCTTGATCACAATTTATTTATTATTTACGGTGACCGGTTTCGACCACTACTGTGGTCATCTTCAGACCAATGAGTAAGAACCTCCTTTCTTACTCATTGGTCTGAAGATGACCACAGTAGTGGTCGAAACTGGTCACCGTAAATAATAAATAAATTGTGATCAAGACTGTTTTTGATAGTAAATATTTGTAACACATTGATCACTGTTCACTCTCACAATGTATTCAAAAGTAAAACATTTATATCTTTGTATAACTATAGAAGATGGAAAAGATAAGTTATTAATAGCTCTTCTGCTGTTTCTGATTCTCATGTTACTATTGTTAGATAGATACTGTGTGTAGCGCTGAACGCTAGCAGATCTTATTTTTGTTCTTTCGACTAGACGATAAAAAAGGTGTGTATTAGGTTATTGTCGGAAATACATATGTAAAAGTGAGTTCAATGTATTATTTGAAGAACATGCCAGCCACTAATCGCAATGTTTTAATTGAAAAGAGAGAATAATTAGTATTTTTCAGCTATCAAGTAGACGAAAGCAGTGTTCGCTGACTGGCAATAGTTGGTCGCCATTACGCGGCGGACTTAATATTAACTTTTCTTATAGCTTTCCACAAGAGCAGAAGTGATAAAATCATTTTAAAACATTATTTAATTTAAATCTGAGTAGTTCCATGAGTTAATTTTGCGAGAGTTCAAATACTTTCAGAGATACCATTTGTCGTAGATCTGTGAACTTTGACGATGACAGTATTTACATGAAAATCAGTTATGATAATCTTGTAGGGAGTCTGGCGCTCATTTAAATTGAAAACAAACGTTTATTTTGGCCTTCTATGAGATACTTTGCTTCTAACGGTCTCACCTACGTAAAGAAAATAATTAATGCTAACCTCTATTCTTATGTAGCATCAAAAAGCATAAAACCAATATGTAATATTAAAAGAGAACCGTTAGATACGGCAGGAAGCCATATTCTTGTCATTGTAGCATGTTTGTTATCAATGGTGAAATGTATCTTATTTTCATGTCTTCTGATACCAGTTTTATGTTGTATTTTGCAGCCTTTGAAAATGACGTAAAGTCGAAACACTTGAGGTTGTTGGAAAAATGAAAGTGTGGTCAAGACATAAGAAAAGTAATCGAAAGCGCATCCAAATGACCGCGTCGTCTCACAGAATTTACATGCAAATTGCAGTTGAAATAATAGTGTTGACTGCACTATTTGCTTTCTAACTGTTCGTGGGAATGTGATTGTCGATTCTAGGAACCCTGTCACAGACTAAGGAGAGTCTGTCAGTGACATTCTTGCTCTGTAAGGAAAGTATGTGAGCTATCGCGCTGGTATTCACAATTTTCCGGGAAGTTAGACGCGTCGTATTTACGGGTTACCGGCTTCCGGCGGATTGATACAGTTAAGGGAGTTGCTTGCGATGACTCAGCACTGCGGCAGTCACGTGTTTTTAAAGTTAGTGGTGGCCAATGGGGACACGGAGAGCTGGCACATACCGAGGCGTACGATGTCGTGGGCCTCGCACATACTCTTGTGACATAGCACTACAGCGTCACCTCTGAAGCGGAAATTCCGTCATATCACGTGGAAGGTGTCTGACATTGCTATGATATTTACTGTTACCTAACTTACCGTCGCCCAACTTTTGGCATGCCTCAGATGCGTACTCATGAATACCAGAAAATCTTAAGGAAAGTTTCCCAGCAACAGAGCTATAATCTCACAAAGCAATCAAAAGCCACAAAAACAATAAAGCAAGTGGTGAAGACTCCATTACGGTATAATTACTGAAATGTGTCAGAACCAAGTATTTATATGTCATCTGCACTTGCTCTTTGAGAATATTCTGAATTAAGAAAAGACTCCAGAGTGGAAAATCGCATTAATCCATCCGCTACATGAAAAGGTAGGGAACAAAATGTCAACAAGTACAGAGAAGTATCTACTCTTGCTAGTGGCATACAAAATGGTGCCAATAATTCTCCTAAAAAGAGTTACAAAAACCGTAGATGAAAGCTGGGAGGATATCAGAGAGGTTTTCGAAATGTGAAATCCTGCATAAGAACACAATTTTAACTTAGAATGAATAAACTGCCACAAAATGTTAACTGTAATAGTATCGTTTATTGAATTCAAGAAAGCACTTGATTCTGTAGACAGAGAAACAATATACAAAATCATTAGAGATTCTGGTGTTAAAGCAAAATTAGCAAACATATTTGGCGAAGCACTAACAAATACGAATCTAAAGTTAAAATTTATGGGTGACGTATCACAGCCATTCGAAATGAAAACAGCTGTTACACAAGGAGATAGATTGTCATCTTTACCGTTTTAGAAAAAAATTGTAAGGATCATGAATCTGGAGATAAAATCACCAAATTTCAGCAGTAATTCTGGGAAGAAAATCCAGTAGAATTAAAATAAACTGCTTTGCTTCTATAAATAACAGTAATACTTTCAAAAAATCTGACAGAAACAGTTACTCAGACCATCTGCAAAATGTAGAAGATAGAACTGGTCTCAAAATTTCACCTGGAAACAGAACATTCATGAGAAATATAAAAATATGCAACAAACTACATAGTAACAGGTAAAACAGTAAATTTAACTATTTTTGGAGAAACCATATAGCAGAACGGACTACAAAAATTTTCAATACATGCAAGAGTTAATAAAGTGGGAAGTGCGTGGCTGGGCAAAATATTTGCAACAAGAGATATAAGTGTAGGCAAACAAAACTAAAACACCATACCACAATATAAGTGTAGGGAAACAAAACTAAAACACCATACCACAATATAAGTGTAGGGAAACAAAACTAAAACACCATACCACAATATAAGTGTAGGCAAACAAAAATAAAACACCATACCACAATATAAGTGTAGGCAAACAAAAATAAAACACCATACCACACTTGTAAGACAAGAAAGTTTATATGCATGTGAATGCGTGACGATGTACTGTAAGCTGGATAGAATAGAGGTAACTGAAAAACGGCATATTAAGAAAGTAATAGGTGCAATATAAATAACACATAGTTGGAAAACGGGAAATAATAAGGAAATGTACAGAAGTAAAGAGAAAAGAACAGAAGTAACGCGAGAGTAATAATTAATCTTCTTTGGGCATCTGCACAGAATGACTGAGAACTGGCTAACGAGAAAAAATTCCTGCATTTCTGGGAAAAGAAATCGAAAATAGTGTGAATTCCCTAAACAAAAAGAAAAAAATAACTAGAAATAAACAAAAGCAAAGATTTGCAAATAACAAAAAGCAACCCTTTTAAGAATGAAATACAACATTCAGTAGACTTTTAAGTCAGAAGAAATAAGAAGTCAGGAACTACATGGACAGAAAAAAGGAAAAAATAACATGGGGAAAATGAAGGAATATTAGAAAAATAGGAAAAAACAAAGGAAGAAAGGAACTGAAGTTATTACGTGATCCTAGCTGGTCAGTACAAAGATAAAAAAATGAAAAAATACGTATATAAAAATTTTAATGCAATAATAATCTTTTTACATCAATTCTTAGCTCATAGCTACAGCATTACTTCCAAGATACTGAAATTCAGACAGTTTTTGGAAAGCATTCTTCCGAAAATTTCAGAAGTACATGTATCATACAGCTGGTTTAAGAGCTGTAGTAGTAACAAACTCTTACAACTTTTACGTCATGAGAATTTACTGAGTCTAAAGTCAAAGGCTTCAATAAACATTACGACTGATCCACTTGCGACTACAAATGTGAACAAAGGTCTACACACATGTCAGTCTTTCTGTGATTATTTCCTTGTAGTCCAGGTACCTGTGATGTATAAGGACAACCATTTTATGCTAGTTGGTGTTTTAATACGTTGTTATTGACGCCTTAACAAACAAAAGCGCATTATCAAAAAGTTCGGTTTCAGGGACATGCGCCACACCCGTACTTTCAGATATGTCGTAAAATTTAATGTCCTAAAACTACCTCATACTAAATTTTATGCATCATTTCATGGATAAAGCCAGCCGTACGTAACGGGGACTAAACGCCTTCAGCAACATCCCAGAGGTGTTAAAAACGTATACAGTGTAATCATTATATACTATTTGAAAGCTTCGTCTTTTGCTTCGTTTCTCACCATATTATAATAAGAATTAGAAAGTAGATTTATTCGGGGATTTTGGGTGGTCATTACCGTTGAAAGTGACAATGCGAGCGCGATGCGTGCCGCGCGTTTTACTGTTTTTTATTCTAAGTTATTTTACAGTGCTATAGTTCTTATGTAGTATTATAGTTATTTAATATTATTATAGTTATTATGTAGTATTATATTTATTATATATAGTATTATAGTTATTTTTAAAGTAAGTATTTCAGGTTTGATTGTTTAAAATATTAATGATAATAAACAAATGTCTGTTATTAATATAAGTATGTACACTCCTGGAAATTGAAATAAGAACACCGTGAATTCATTGTCCCAGGAAGGGGAAACTTTATTGACACATTCCTGGGGCCAGATACATCACATGATCACACTGACAGAACCACAGGCACATAGACACAGGCAACAGAGCATGCACAATGTCGGCACTAGTACAGTGTATATCCACCTTTCGCAGCAATGCAGGCTGCTATTCTCCCATGGAGACGATCGTAGAGATGCTGGATGTAGTCCTGTGGAACGGCTTGCCATGCCATTTCCACCTGGCGCCTCAGTTGGACCAGCGTTCGTGCTGGACGTGCAGACCGCGTGAGACGACGCTTCATCCAGTCCCAAACATGCTCAATGGGGGACAGATCCGGAGATCTTGCTGGCCAGGGTAGTTGACTTACACCTTCTAGAGCACGTTGGGTGGCACGGGATACATGCGGACGTGCATTGTCCTGTTGGAACAGCAAGTTCCCTTGCCGGTCTAGGAATGGTAGAACGATGGGTTCGATGACGGTTTGGATGTACCGTGCACTATTCAGTGTCCCCTCGACGATCACCAGTGGTGTACGGCCAGTGTAGGAGATCGCTCCCCACACCATGATGCCGGGTGTTGGCCCTGTGTGCCTCGGCCGTATGCAGTCCTGATGGTGGCGCTCACCTGCACGGCGCCAAACACGCATACGACCATCATTGGCACCTAGGCAGAAGCGACTCTCATCGCTGAAGACGACACGTCTCCATTCGTCCCTCCATTCACGCCTGTCGCGACACCACTGGAGGCGGGCTGCACGATGTTGGGGCGTGAGCGGAAGACGGCCTAACGGTGTGCGGGTCCGTAGCCCAGCTTCATGGAGACGGTTGCGAATGGTCCTCGCCGATACCCCAGGAGCAACAGTGTCCCTAATTTGCTGGGAAGTGGCGGTGCGGTCCCCTACGGCACTGCGTAGGATCCTACGGTCTTGGCGTGCATCCGTGCGTCGCTGCGGTCCGGTCCCAGGTCGACGGGCACGTGCACCTTCCGCCGACCACTGGCGACAACATCGATGTACTGTGGAGACCTCACGCCCCACGTGTTGAGCAATTCGGCGGTACGTCCACCCGGCCTCCCGCATGCCCACTATACGCCCTCGCTCAAAGTCCGTCAACTGCACATACGGTTCACGTCCACGCTGTCGCGGCATGCTACCAGTGTTAAAGACTGCGATGGAGCTCCGTATGCCACGGCAAACTGGCTGACACTGACGGCGGCGGTGCACAAATGCTGCGCAGCTAGCGCCATTCGACGGCCAACACCGCGGTTCCTGGTGTGTCCGCTGTGCCGTGCGTGTGATCATTGCTTGTACAGCCCTCTCGCAGTGTCCGGAGCAAGTATGGTGGGTCTGACAGACCGGTGTCAATGTGTTCTTTTTTCCATTTCCAGGAGTGTATTTTAATACTTACAGCGCAATATTGTTATTAGTATAACATTCGTTACAGAACGTATTATTCGAATTGCTGACCCTCGACATAAACAAATGTAATATATTGGGGATAAATAGATAGAAAGGCCCTTTACTGTATGATTAAAAAAATTACAGGACAATCACTGGAAGCAGTTACTACCATAATATATCTAGGATATACTTACCGAGCAACTTGAAGTGGAACGACCATATAAAATTAGTAGCGTTAAGGCAGATACCAGGCTAAGATCCATTGGAAGACTCCCCAGGAAACGTACTCTACCAACAAAGGAAGTAGCTTACAAAAAACACTTTGAACCAATACTTAAATGTTGCTCGTCAGTCTGTGAAACGTACCAGATAGGCCTCATTGAGGAAACAGAAAAGACCCAAAGAACTGCTGCACGTTTCGTTACATGTTCATTTAGTAAGCGTGAAATCGTCATGGAGATGCTCAGCCAAATCCAGTGGCAGCCGCTGCAAGAGAGACCTTCTGCATCAAGGTACCGTCTACCGCTAAAATTCCGAGAGTGTGTGTTCCTAGGACGGTGAACCATATGGTTTCCTCCTAGGTATATCTCGCGAAAAGACCATGAAGATAAAATTAGAAAGATTTGAGCCCACATGGAGGCTTACCAGCAATCGTTCTTTCCCCGAACCATGCGCAACTGGATTGGTTCAAATGGCTCTGAGCACTATGGGACTTAACATCTGAGGTCATCAGTCCCCTAGACTTAGAACTATTTAAACCTAACTAACCTAAGGACATAATAAACATCCATGCCCGAGGCAGGATTCGAACCTGCTACTGTAGCAGTCGCGTGGTTCCGGACTGAAGCGCCTAGAACAGCTTGCCCACCGTGGCCGGCACGCAACTGGAACAGGTAAAGAGGGAAATGACGCTGGTACACGAAGTACCCTCCGCCACACACCCTTAGGTGGCTTGCGGAGTATAGATGTAGATGTAGACTGATATCGCTAATAATGCATAAAAAACTTTTAGCTTGTATGAAGAATTTTTCGAACATTACATTTTTGGAAATGTTTGAAAGTCCGTGGTCTTCTGATGTCCCAGAATACAAACGTTTTGGTAATACGCTTTTGTTTTTAAGTCACCAGTAACAAAAGATTAAAACATAAAGCAGTAAAAATACTTGCACTTGTTTGTTACGGGCCCCCCGGTTCTTAGGGGAGTGTCTTTCACTTTCCGTCTTGCCTTAGTCCCTGTGGTTTGTCAGGCCTATTTGTGATTTCATGAACGGTGTTTGATTTGTCGTTGGCAGATGACTGTAGGCATTTACCTCGTTGGCGATCAGGACGCCAACCCATCCACGTAGAAAAGAAACTAAAAAGAATCTGATGTTGAACATTTTACTCGTAATTTTCTTGGTATCCTTGCCATTTTAGAGACAGTTTTCGTGCTACTTTACTCTCTGTAAGTTAAGAAATGTGGAAGTTGATATACGAATGTGTAAAGATATAAACACTGCGACTAAATTTTTTTGGGGGGAAGGGTCAAATCTCTGACGCCCCTCAACTAGGATCCTTACCCGTCTCCAGGATTGTTAGCAGCCGTTCTAGTACTTTCAGGGCGAGGCAGGTAAGATAGGCCACCCCAGATATATACTTAACGAGTAAACATATGGAGGTGCAGTCTTCGCCAAGTTGTAGTGGACAATCTATCCGCTTTCTTGACATGGGCTGATTTATAACACATTGTTTTTTAATGGAAGTGCACACCATTTCCTGTGACAGGACTTCTACGATATAATATGAGTGGAACTGGGTTAACTTGATAACAGCGCCACAAACCGCTGTACTGCATGCATCAGCTCTACTGTACCAAATGAAAGCAGACACGCAACTCAGGTACAGTTTGCATATTTATTATTATCACTGCCTCATCAAGTACCCGAAATGTTAGCCACGAGCACTGATACACTTTATAGAGTAATTCGGGACTGCACTTTCACCTCGACCTATCGCAGCACAGACTCTGGGGTCGCCTGCGACCACTGGAAGCACATGGAATCGATTGCTTCAGAAGAACACTAGGGTAGGTGGGAGTAAAGCCCCGTATGGAGTAATAACCTGCACAGAGTACTTTAATTGACTGCCATCGGCTCAGGAGATGACCACCAGGTGGTAGGTTTATCTTATTGTAACTTATTGTCCCACGAAAGTTCGTCGAGGCAGGGCGCTTCACAGTTGAGATAATGAGGTAAACCAGTTTTTTACTACTTACATTTAACTTTTCTGGCGTTTTACTTGAATGTTGTGTAATGTAGAGTTTGAGAAGAAGAATAAAAGAATTACTCGTTGTTAATGCTATATTTAAACTTCAATTCCTTGTGAACATAATTGTTCCAGTTGGTCACTAAAATCATAGGTGTTACATTTGTCAGAAAGTGGCGGAAATCTCCGCAGATATTTTGGAGTAAATCCCCGCAGCTCCTGAAATGTGTCGATAATTCTTCAGTGATAACCCAGCAAAAGACGACATTCAACACACACTGCGTCAGCTTATCTGATCTGAAGATATAACTTCGCTGTCTAAAATAAACTTTTAAGAGAAACTTTTTTGGCAGAGAATTGAATCTGTGCTTTTGATGTCGACACGCAATAAAGAACGAATGGAAGAATGATGAATGGGAGAAGAAAACGTTGCTACTGAGAATGAAATACATGCCAAAGAAAGAAGAGAGAATGCTTTAGAAACAAAACGATGTAATTTAGATTTCATTACATAAATGTCAAAAAAGATGAGAAAACAGATGAAGCATGCAGCTGATTATTCTTCTCAGTGAGATTCAGACTTTTCACATTATGACAGTGGCTCAGATATAGATGCGGACCCACTATTTAGCGAAGGAGCATGTGAATAGGAAGGAGGAGGAGAAGAAGAAGAAGAAGAAGACTTCAAGGAAGAATCAAAGGACCTAACAAAGGGCACTATTTGCAAGGTACCTAGATTGCTTGAACTCTTCCAGGTTACGCTACTATTCTTCATTTCATTCAGAAAGAAGTACTATTTTTTAATCATTATGTTTCAATATATACGAGATATTTCAGTTCAGTATTGTATTGAGTAACTTGGCTTCAACACAACAATATTATAAAGGGTTGCTTTAAGTGTTTTTATTATACGGTCCCTAAGGGTGCACTGAGGGGCTTTACCACATTTTGTGAGGTGAAACCCCGTAATTTTTGTTTTAGTTAAATTGTATATTTTTTGTAATTAATAATCAGATAAAGTTGGAATTTGGAAGGGTTATAGGTAAAAACTCAACCTTTGATTTCAATTGAAGTTTAAAGTTTACCTCTCATTGAACACAATGTTAGAAAAATTGAAAATTGCGGGGCTTTATTTCCACCTACCCTACTTTGTAGACTATAACCTAAAAGTTTATGTAATAAAATTTGATTCTGATGTAAAGGTTACTGCAAATTAAAGTCAAAGTAGCCCCCTACGTATGGAATGTCCGGGGGGGGGGGGGGCGAGGTGTAGATGCGGTAATGCTGCGTCACCATTCTAGGCAAAGCCGTAGTGGAGATGGTTTGCCACTGCCTTCTTCCGTCCTTTTATGAACTGTCAAGTGTGTATTTGTGTGGATAACTGCGATGAGCGCTTGTGCACTATCCTGTACTTGTCGACTACGACAATACTGCACTTGGCCTCTCGTGGCCGTTATGGGAAACACACGATGACCTTGCAGTAAACACGTACAATGGTGAGTAAGGAAAACTAATCGCACTGTGAACCCTGACAGGACATTTGTGGATATGCTATGAAATGGTTCACGATAAGCCGACCGATGCATCCTCACTCCCAAGTACAATAGTATTGTGGTCGACTAATATAGTGTTGAGTCTGTGTTGTTATGGATGAAGGGAAGGGAGAGACTGAAACCCAGTGCAGGCACATAGACTACTCCTCTGGAATCACCATCAGCAGTATCACATGACTTCACTTCGTGAGACAATGCGGGTAAGTTCGGAATTTAATCCATGAGATTGGTGCAAACACTGACGATCAGGAAATTCACGTCACCACCTCTTCTCTTCTTTCCGCCCAAATACTGGCTGCTGCTGCAGAGCAAGTGTGTAACGAGACCAAGCATCGAAGGTCATCAGTCTCTTCTTCAACACCCTCACTTCCCCCATACTCCTCCAGAACAGAAGCATTGTACCCAATCTGTCTGTATATAGAGTAAATTCTGTGTGCAAGCACGATAAAGTGTTCTAAGGGTTTGCGTTGCGTGTATCTGAGTCGGAACATGGGAACCAGCCTAGTACGAGGGCAGTTCAATAAGTAATGCAACACATTTTTTTTTCTCGGCCAATTTTGGTTGAAAAAACCGGAAATTTCTTGTGGAATATTTTCAAACATTCCCGCTTCGTCTCGTATAGTTTCATTGACTTCCGACAGGTGGCAGCGCTGTACAGAGCTGTTAAAATGGCGTCTGTAACGGATGTGCGTTGCAAACAACGGGCAGTGATCGAGTTTCTTTTGGCGGAAAACCAGGGCATCTCAGATATTCATAGGCGCTTGCAGAATGTCTACGGTGATCTGGCAGTGGACAAAAGCACGGTGAGTCGTTGGGCAAAGCGTGTGTCATCATCGCCGCAAGGTCAAGCAAGACTGTCTGATCTCCCGCGTGCGGCCGGCCGTGCACAGCTGTGACTCCTGCAATGGCGGAGCGTGCGAACACAGTCGTTCGAGATGATCGACGGATCATCATCAAACAACTCAGTGCTCAACTTGACATCTCTGTTGGTAGTGCTGTCACAATTGTTCACCAGTTGGGATATTCAAAGGTTTGTTCCCGCTGGGTCCCTCGTTGTCTAACCGAACACCATAAAGAGCAAAGGAGAACCATCTGTGCGGAATTGCTTGCTCGTCATGTGGCTGAGGGTGACAATTTCTTGTCAAAGATTGTTACAGGCGATGAAACATGGGTTCATCACTTCGAACCTGAAACAAAACGGCAATCAATGGAGTGGCGCCACACCCACTCCCCTACCAAGAAAAAGTTTAAAGCCATACCCTCAGCTGGTAAAGTCATGGTTACAGTCTTCTGGGACGCTGAAGGGGTTATTCTGTTCGATGTCCTTCCCCATGGTCAAACGATCAACTCCGAAGTGTATTGTGCTACTCTTCAGAAATTGAAGAAACGACTTCAGCGTGTTCGTAGGCACAAAAATCAGAACGAACTTCTCCTTCTTCATGACAACGCAAGACCTCACACAAGTCTTCGCACCCGAGAGGAGCTCACAAAACTTCAGTGGACTGTTCTTCCTCATGCACCCTACAGCCCCGATCTCGCACCGTCGGATTTCCATATGTTTGGTCCAATGAAGGACGCAATCCGTGGGACGCACTACGCGGATGATGAAGAAGTTATTGATGCAGTACGACGTTGGCTCCGACATCGACCAGTGGAATGGTACCGTGCAGGCATACAGGCCCTCATTTCAAGGTGACGTAAGGCCGTAGCATTGAATGGAGATTACGTTGAAAAATAGTGTTGTGTAGCTAAAAGATTGGGGAATAACCTGGTGTATTTCAATGCTGAATAAAACAACCCCTGTTTCAGAAAAAAAATGAGTTGCATTACTTATTGAACTGCCCTCGTATACTCCTAGTGGGATCTGAGAAACCGCCTAACAACCACATCCACACTGACCAGCACGCCAACCCCTCGTCATTAACCTAGCGCGAGAATTCGATCCAGGACCGTATAACATTCTATGTCGTTGGCCAAAGAGAAGTTAGCAATGGTTTTATCGAAAAGTAAAGATTCAGCAGTACTGACAGTAGCAAATATGTAGTAACACAAAGTATGGAAGTTATAGCAGAAAGTAAGAGTGGGGACTGAATAAAATTATCTACGTCTTTCTTTGATGCAGTCACCGGTAAACAATCTATGTCTAGACTGTTGAAACCAGTATAGCCACTATCAACACGTAGTCAGAAAGTCAGAAAACTTGTAAGGGCGTTGCAGGGTAGGTTGCGCTGAGAAATAATTGTTAAGAAAAAGATACGATACGCTGCGCCGTTTCCGAGCTAATTAGCAATGAAGTTAACAAATTAGGCTGCTGCGTGCGCAGATCCAAGAGGCCACTCCACATACGTTACCGTCAGTTGTTCTGATAGCGTGGGTCAGGGCTAGTCAATCTTTTTTACCCACGGCTCACTTTTATATCTCTGTTAGTAGCAATTTTTAACTGCGCTCCGGTGCCGCAGTAATGGTGATTTATGAAGTCGGGAAGTGAATTAACTTTATCAAAATTGTAAATCAGAGTTACAGCAAGTTAAAGCAAAAAACAATGATCACTTACCAAATACTTTGTGTCCAAATTGAAACATGGGACTTAGGGAAAGCAGGAAAAGGTGTGGACAGAGCCTAATCAGTTACCGTTGGTTGCACAATAAACACGTACACTTTGTTTAAGGAAATAATTTTTTTAAAACAATCACTTAAAAAAAAATGACTATAACACAACCTTCACTGACGGCCTTATTCAGAAAGAATTCCAATTATTTGTCGGCTGAAGGCCACAAGCAATAGGAATAATTTAAACAAAATATTATTTTTAAACAATTGATACAATCAGACCAAATAAAGAATGGAGTGATCCACAGACAGTGCTCCAGGGATCGACCTGAGAAAAAGTCCCTACAGCTGCGTAAGTGGCGAGCCAGGCAGCTAAGAGCTATGCTCGCTTAACAGGATGGCAACTCAAACTAGAGACAGCTTAAACGCCGACCAGCAGACTCGCAAAATCCACCTAAGATGCGATAGCCAATACCACGCCAGAATAACAGTTAACATCGTCAAATGACAAGCATTTAATTACACAAGTTGCCTCCACCAAATCCTAGTACGCAGACAGGGTTAAGACGAAACTGTCTATTCAAATGGTTCAAATGGCTCTGAGCACTATGGGACTTAACATCTGAGGTCATCAGTCCCCTAGAACTTAGAACTACTTAAACCTAACTGACCTAAGGACATAACCAACATCCATGCCCGAGGCAGGATTCGAACCTGCGACCGTAGCAGTCGCGCGGTTCCAGACTGAAGCGCCTAGAACCGCTCGGCCACACCGGCCGGCTCGCTCCAAAGACAGTAGCACAGTACTCGTTATCGATAAACGCCGCTGCTGCCACTCACGGACAGACAAAGCGAGTAGACGAAGTGGCGTCAGTGAACGGACTAAGAAACGAGAGGTCACAATCCGAATACACGACGCCAACCCGTCAACGGCACAAACACGAGCCGGAGCACGGCTCACAAATATTACGAAAACCTAGTGAAAATGTTATTAAAAATCCCCAAGTCTTAACCACTCATCATATGAGCTAGAATGCCAGTTAGTGGGCTGTAGAGACCAGGTTGACTACCACCAGTGTAGATGATAGGGCATGAGAGTGTTCAATCTTCGGCTCGGTTTTGATCCTTACTAGCGTCCCATGTCCTATTTTTGTATCTCTCTCTTGTGTAGTTTAAGGAAATCAAACAAAGTACACGTTTGCCAACACCATCCTTGGCGGGCCACATGAATTTGCGCTCGCAACGGCCTGACTGACCAACTTCGATCGTAATGAACTCGGAAACGGCGCAACGTATTGATTTTTTCTTAACAATTATTTGTCAGCACAACCTATCCTGCAACACCCTTACAAGCTCTTCAGACTGTTTCTGTCCACCCAGAATATGTGAGCATTGACTGAAACAAACTTCAGGGTGAAAAATAATGTGATCACCGCTGCTCTTACCCAGTAACATGGGAAATGTAAGTATCGTAAGAAGACGTCGATCAGCATCAAACACAGGCTCCAATTTTGAGAAGGAAATCACATCGCCTATGCGCCTTCTATTAATTCGGTTGCAGAATTTCCAGCTACATGTACCTAATTTAGAACCCTTAGATTAGTGCCGTAATTACTTCTTACTTTCCTCTCCGACTAAGGACTCATTCTGGTGGCGGGAGTGCCTGGGCTGACGTAATGGCATAGTCGGCCACAGCGGCCAAGGTTGCTGACGAGACGGGTTGTCTTGTTGTGTATCTCCGTCTCTCTCTATTGCCGTCAGTGACTTGCGCTGTTTGAGGAACGCCCTCTTCAACTGCTTTCCTCTTACAGCCGCGTCATCCATGCAGTATTGCATATATTGGACACAATATGTACCTATAGTGATTTTCTAGTTTGTTTAAGAAAGTAGGTTAAGTTCAACCCATTTACTCAGAATGCATGTGACCTATAAATGAAATTAGTTTCTCAGTACCAAAAGTAAACAGTTTCCATTATGTGTTCTCTTGTTGCAGTCTTCAGTCCGAAGAATGGTTTTGTGCAACTCTCTGCACCTCTTTACATCTGCATAACCAATACAACCCACATCCAACTGAACGTGCTTACTGTATTCAAGTTTTTTTCTGCCTCTACAGCTGCCTCTCTACACTTCCTTCCATTATCAAATTGACGATTCCTTGATGTTTGAAGATATGTCCTACCTACAACTCTCTTCTTTTAGTCAAGTTGCGCCACAGTTTTCCTTCGTCCCCAGTTCGATTCAGTACCTCTTCATTTGTTATTCCATCTACCTACCTATTTTTCAGCATTCTACGGTCGCACCACGTTTCAAACTCTTCTGCTCTCATTTTGTCCGAACTACTTGTCGTCCACGTCTCATTTTCGTACAAGGCAACACGTATTACAAATAACTTCAGAAAAGACTTCGCAACAATTAAATTTGTATTTGATTTTAGTTCAAAAATGGTTCAAATGGCTCTGAGCACTATGGGACAACTCCTGAGGTCATCAGTCCCCTAGAACTTAGAACTACTTATACCTAACTAACCTAAGGACATCACCAACATCCATGCCCGAGGCAGGATTCGAACCTGCGACCGTAACGGTCGCGCGGTTCCAGACTGTAGCGCCTAGAACCACTCGGCTTGATTTTAGTGTCTTCTCTTTTTTAGAAAAACTTTTCATTTTCCCTGAGTTCTGTTCGCAGCGGTTATCACTCTTACGTCGCCAATTCTCTTACAATCACCAAACATGCATGTCAGTTCCAGTGATTTTTGTGTATTGCAGTCACTAACTACATGTGTTTGTGCCATGCCGTGCTGTTGGTAAAGTCAAAAGAAAGAGGACCTGCTAGACAGTTATTATATGAATCAAATGGCTTCAATCACTATGGGACATAACATCCAAGGTCATTAGTCCCCTAGATTTAGACCTACTTAAACCTAACTTAACCTAAGGATATCACACACATCCATGCCCGAGGCAGGATTCGAACCTGCGACAGTAGCAGCAGTGCGGTTCCGGACTGAAACGCCTAGAACCGCTCGGCCACAGCGGCCGACAGTTATTATATGTATATCCTTTGTATGATTTTCAGTGAAATCATGCGAAACGACACATTGGGAAAGTTAAGAACACAGTATATGATTTGTTGTAAATAGGGCTAATCACTTGCCATTTACGGTTTATTAAAAAGCAATTTAAAAACGAATATAGTTAGACTTTAACGTTACTCATATAACTTACATAAAATTTAACTTTTTTTTTTTACTATCGATGTCACAAGTGTTTATACAAAAATAGAGCGAACTCAGCCATGCTTCGCAATTGCTAAATACGAATGGAACTTGGATATACTCACAATCTCCCTCTCCCTCTCTCTCTGTCCATCACCCGCCCTGTGCCTATATTCTTCCCCCCCCCCCCCATTTCTCGCCATCTCCTCCTCCCCCCTCTCTCCGTACATCTGCTCCTTCCCACTGTATAGTCAGTTTCCTCCCCTCACCCTCTCTGTCCATCCATCCCTCAGCTACTCCGTCCTTCAGCCTTGTTTATTATTTTTTCCAAAGAAACCCTCATGGGAGTTGCAGTCGCTCAACAACCGGTTTTTGTCATTGGTTATGGGAGACCTCACCCGCTGCTGGATGCGTGTGGACAGTAGCGTAAACGACACTATTTTACATA